>NC_052150.1:17433691-17511191 GCF_902713615.1 Scyliorhinus canicula | reverse complement strand
CATGGAAGCAGCCCTCAAGCCCGGACGCCTAGAACTCGACCCGCAGGATGCAGAGGCTAAAGAAATGTTTTCCCACTGGCTGAGATGTTTTAAGGCCTAACTGGCAGAAGCCAGCACCGCTGGAACAACGGAGGAACAAAAACTCAGCCTACTGCACGCGAGGGTAAGCCACAGAATCTCCACACAGCTAAATCTGTCCGGTTCTTACACCGCAACGCTGGCGATATTGGACAAAATGTACGTTAGGCCCATTAACGAGGTTTATGCACGCCACGTGTTTACGACTCGTCGTCAGCGGCCTACAGAAACGCTAGCCGAATTTGTACGGGAACTGAACAATCTCTCTAATGACTGTAATTATCAAGCCGTTACCGCGGCTGAACATAGGGAGCTTGCTGTGCGGGACGTTTTCGTAGTGGGCCTTAGATCGAACTATGTGCGCCAAAGACTGCTAGAAAAGGGGGCCCAGGACTTAGATACTACTGAGAAGCTGCTACCACTATGGAAGTCTCCTTCCGCAGCCTCACCTCGTTTCCCGCGGACCCCGCGACCTCACGTGGACCCCCGACCAACAATCCCCCCAGGCCTGTGCCGCACGGCCCCCCAGCTACCGCGCTGCCAAAGCCAGTTACTCTGCTGCCCCAGCCAGCTACTCAGCTGCTCCAGCCAGCTACTCAGCTGCTCCAGCCAGCTACTCAGCTGCCCCTGCCTGCCATTTCTGTGGCCAAAGCCAGCACCCGCGGCAGCACTGCCCAGCCCGATCCGCGACCTGCAGCAGCTGCGGGAAGAAATGCCACTATGCCAGAGTGTGCCTCGCGAAAAGGACCCCAGTTTGTAACTCCCCAGTAGAGAGAACAAATCGCTCTCAACACCAGCCCGTGGGGCCCGAAACGCTGCGGCCTACGCCCCGACTCCGCCCCGACTCCGCCCCCTCCTGCTATGTGCGATCCATGGGGGCCGCCATCTTGGCAAACCCCCACCATGCGGCCGGCCACATGCGACTCATGGGGACCGCCGTCTTGGACGCCATCTTCCTCGCCGCTCACCACGTGCGATCCTCAGGCCCCATCTGCATCTCCATGCTCAGATAGCTCATCAGACTACGACTTCCCCGGGCACTCATCACGCGGCCCGCAACTCAGCGCAGCGATCCTGCATCAAGCTCGCCAGAACGTACCGGCATCTACTCGACCAGACGCCCACTCGGAAGGCTACGACCTTCCCGGGCACCCATCACGCGGCCCGCAACTCAACGCGGTCACCCTAGAATCAGATCAATCCTGCCCCAAGCACCTACGAAGTTCGATGGCGGAGGTCCAGATCAACAGGTACAGCACGCCATGCCTCTTTGACTACGGGAGCACCAAGAGCTTCATACACCCAGAGCTGGTAAGACTCTGTTCGCTTCCTATTTTTCCTGTGAGCCAAACTATCGCCCTCGCTTCGGGCTCCCACTCAGTCCGAATCCAAGGACGCACCGTCGCTACACTCACAATTCGAGGTGCTAGTTATTCAAAATTTAAACTTTATGTCCTGCCTGACCTCTGCGCGCCACTCTTATTAGGCCTGGATTTCCAGTGCAACCTCAAGAGCCTCACCCTCAGCTTCGGCGGGCCCCTGCCCCCACTCACTATCTGCAGCCTAGCCACGCTGCGCATCTCCCCCCTCCTCTCTTCGCCAATCTCACTCCAGATTGCAAACCAGTAGCTACTCGCAGCAGGCGATACAGCCTACAGGATGGGGTCTTTATCCGATCGGAGGTCCGACGGCTGCTCAGTGAGGGGATCATAGTGGCCAGTAATAGTCCCTGGAGAGCTCAAGTGGTGGTCGTCAAGACCGGGGAAAAATTTTGCATGGTCGTCGACTATAGTCAGACCATAAATCGCTTTACGCTCCTAGACGCGTATCCCCTCCTCAGAATTGCAGACGTGGTAAATCAGATCGGCCAGTATCGGCTATTTTCCACGGTGGATCTGAAGTCTGCTTACCACCAGCTCCCAATCCGCCCAGAGGACCGCCACTACACGGCATTCGAGGCCGATGGCCGCCTCTTCCATTTCCTCCGGGTCCCCTTCGGCGTCACTAATGGGGTCTCAGTGTTCCAACGAGCAATGGACCGAATGGTGGACCAGTACGGGATGCGGGCCACGTTTCCGTATCTGGACAATGTTACCATCTGCGGCTATGACCAGCAGGACCACAAAGCCAACCTCCACCGTTTTCTCCAGACGGTACAGAAATTAAACCTCACTTATAACAAGGAGAAATGCGTTTTCCTCACAGACTGGCCATCCTCGGCTACGTCGTGGAGAACGGAGTCCTGGGCCCAGACCCGGACCGCATGCGCCCCTTAGAACTCCCCCTCCCCCATTGCCCCAAGGCCCTCAAACGGTGCTTGGGATTCTTTTCATACTATGCCCAGTGGGTCCCTCAATATGCAGACAAAGCCCGCCCACTCTTTAAGGCCACACGATTTCCCCTGTCAGCTGAGGCGCGCCAGGCCTTCAGCTGCATCAAGGAGGACATCGCCAAAGCAGCCATGCGGGCGGTGGATGAATCCACTCCCTTTCAGGTTGAGAGCGATGCCTCAGAGGTAGCTCTAGCAGCCACGTTAAATCAGGCAGGGAGACCAGTTGCATTTTTCTCCCGTACCCTATCCGCTTCAGAACTCCGACACTCCTCAGTCGAGAAGGAAGCACAAGCCATCGTGGAGGCTGTTCGTCACTGGAGGCACTACCTCTCATCACTGACCAACTATCGGTTGCCTTTATGTTTGACAACTCGCAAAGGGGCAAAATAAAAAACGATAAAATCCTTCGGTGGAGGATCGAACTCTCCACCTATAGTTACGATATTAAATATCGACCGGGGAAGCTCAATGAGCCCTCGGATGCCCTATCCCGCGGGACATGCGCCAGCGCGCAGATCAGCCGTCTGAAAGCCATCCACGATGACCTCTGCCACCCAGGGGTCACCCGGCTCGCCCACTACATCAGAGCCCGAAACCTGCCTTTCTCCAACGAGGAGGTAAAAGCGGTCACCAGGGACTGCCCGATCTGTGCAGAGTGCAAACCGCACTTCTATAGACCAGACAGGGCCCACCTGGTCAAGGCTTCTAGGCCCTTTGAACGCCTTGCGATTGATTTCAAAGGGCCACTCCCCTCCACTACCAAGAACATTTATTTCCTCAACATCATATATGAGTTCTCCCAATTCCCTTTTGCCATTCCGTGCGCCAACATGACCTCCCACACAGTCATTAGGGCCCTGCATAGCATCTTCACCCTGTTTAGTTTCCCCAGCTACGTGCACAGTGACCGGGGTTCGGCCTTTATGAGCGACGAGCTGCGTCAGTACCTGCTCGACAAGGGCATCGCCTCGAGCAGGACTACCAGCTACAACCCCAGGGGGAACAGGCAGGTGGAAAGGGAGAACGCGACGGTCTGGAAGACTGTCCTACTGACCCTCCGGTCTAGAAAACTCCAAGTCTCCCAATGGCAGGAAGTCCTCCCAGACGCGCTCCATGCAATTAGATCACTACTCTGTACAGCGACCAATCAAACCCCTCACGAGAGGCTCTTCATTTTTTCTAGGGGCACTACCACGGGGGTCTCATTTCCGGTGTGGCTGAGGACGCCGGGCCCGGTTCTCCTGAGGAAGCACGTCAGGGCGCACAAAACCGACCCCCTTGTTGAAAAGGTGCGCCTCCTCCATTCCAACCCCCAGTACGCATTCGTGGAGTTCCCGGACGGTCGCCAGGACACAGTATCCCTTCAGGACCTGGCACCCGCTGGATCCAGCCCCCCACCCCTACCCCCGCTGAGGAACCCCTTACCCCGTTCCCTATGCTGCCGCCCCCTCGCGCCCCCGATTCCGAATGCTCGCCCCACCGGTTCCACGCGCCAGAGCCAGCCCGCCCCCAGCGCCCCCAGTCTCCGGTCGAGCCAGAGGTGTATGCAGTTTGGACGAGACCCGCCCCGGAGTCTGCCATCGTACCCCAGCTCTCAACACCCACCCAGCCACCGCAAGAGGCTGCAACCCCGGTGCTCCGCAGATCGCAATGAACAATTCATCCACCGGACAGACTAACTCTGTGAGCCACCACCCCCGCCGGACATGATTTTTTTCACAGGGGGTGAATGTGGTAAATGAGATTCACACGGTATTATAAGTTACCAATGTCACTCTGTTCCCAGTATATATATGTACCAATATCGTACGTGCAGTTGCACTACCTGACCACCAGGGGGAGTAGCTCTGGGAGTACTCGAGAGTTTATACTGGGCTCCCCCTTGGCTCCGCCCAGAACTCCTCCCCCTGGAGCTGCTGTATAAAGATCCGTGCCACAGAGTCAGCCAGCCAGTTCACCAAAGGTTCAACGGCTAACAGGCTGGCTCTGTTGTAAGTATATTAAAACCGCTATTCTAATCCTGCAAGCACGTGTCCGTAGAATTGATGGTTCCATCAAAGAGCCGCATCACTTCCTCTCCATTTGCCATGGTAATAATATTCAGAGGATAATCTTGTTCTTCCCCTCTGGAGCTCATATGTGAAGGATTGTCGAGGGCTGTGCTTCAGGCTGATTCTCCCTTCTTCCAGTGAAGGATGTGAACTATCATCCACCAAAGTTAAAGCCAATTTAATCCAGCTGAATGATGTTGCTGAGTTGTGAGTGAGGATTGAGTGCAGGACAAATACCTCCGGGCATTTTCCCAGAGCTTACCCACTCCATTCTGACCCCCACCCCCCCTCCCCCTCCCCCTCTCCCCTACTCCCTTCCTCACTCCTCGCTCAACCTGGGCTCCCATCAACTCCACCACAGAAGCAAAATACCGCAGAAAGTCACAAGAAAGCTTCGACAAGAATCAGCTGTTCTTTGGGGAAAAAAAACACACTGTAAATAACAGCGAAAAAGAATACCTGGAGGCCTTGTTCATCGTGGTCGGGGACTTCAACCAGGCCAATCTCAAGAGTGTACTGCCAAAGTTCCACCAACACATCTCCTGTCCCACCAGGGGCCCCAACATCCTTGACCACTGCTACACAAATATCAAGTGCACTGCCTGATCCATCCCCCCACTGGACTTTGGAAAATCGAACCACAAGATGGTGCTCCTTCTCCTGGCATATCAGCAGAAACCTAAGCGGGAGAATCCGGTTAAGAAGGTCTTGCAATGCGGACCCGAGGCAACAGAAGAGTTCCTACGTGACTGCTTGGAGTCAGTGGACTGGTCCATATTCAAGAACTCAGCGGCCAATCTGGACGAGAATACCACCCCTGTCACAGACTCCATCAGTAAGTATGTAGACGATTACGTGCCAAAGAAGTTAGTACGTGCATTTCCAAACTGGAAACCATGGTTTGACTAGGAGATCCACTTCCTACCGAAGTCCAGGCCTGAGGTGTTCAAGACAGGTGACCCTGACCTCTACAAGAAACCTAAGTATGATCTCCACATCAGGGACGTCAAGAGACAATACCAGACTAAGATACAGTCCCAGAATAACCACGCGGGCTCTTGTTGGTTGTGGCATGGCTTACATGCCATGATAGGCTACAAAGCAAAGCCGAGTAAAATACATGGCAACAGAGCACCCCTCCCTGATGAACGTAATGCATTCTATGCTCGTTTAAAGCAGGAAGCCAACAAACTGTTGCCAACTGCTCCACAGCCTCGGACACACCCATACCTACCGTCACAGCCTCAGAAGTCAGATCGGCCTTCTTGAAAATGAACCCACGGAAAATAACGGGTCGTAACGGAGTCCCTGGTCATGCATTCAGATCCTGTGCCCACCGGGGGGTGTGTTTGTGGACATTTTTAACCTCTCCCCACTCCGCTCCGAGGTTCCCACCTGCTTCAAGAAGACCACCATCATACTGGTGCCAAAGAAGAACCAGGCAACGTGCCCTCAATGACTACCGTCTGGTGGCCCTGACATTGATCGGAATGAAGTGCTTTGAGGGTTTGGGCATGAGACATACTTCCGGAATGCCTTGACCCACTGCAATTTGCATACCGCCACAATCGGGCCACAGCAGATGTTATCTCCCTACACTCATCCCTGGACCATCTCAACAACAAGGACTCCTACATCAGACTCCGCTTTCAACACCATAATCCCAGCCAAGCCCATATCCAAACTCCAAAACTTAGGAATTGATTCCTCCCTCTGCAACTGATCATCGATTCCTGACCCATAGACCACAATCAAAGAACAAAGAAAAGTACAGTACAGGAACAGGCCCTTCGGCTCTCCAAACCTGCACCGACCATGCTGCCCGTCTAAACTAAAATCTTCTATACTTCCTGGGTCCGTATCCCTCTATTCCCATCCTATTCATGTATTTGTCAAGATGCCCCTTAAACGTCACTATCGTCCCTGCTTCCACCACATCCTCCGGCAGCGAGTTCCAAGCACCCACTATCCTCTGTGTAAAAAAACTTGCCTCGTACATCTCCTCTAAACCTTGCCCCTCGCACCTTAAACCTATGCCCCCTAGTAATTGACCCCTTCCCCCTGGGAAAAAGTCTCTGACTATCCACTCTGTCTATGTCCCTCATAATTTTGTAGACCTCTATCAGGTCGCCCCTTAACCTCCTTCGTTCCAGTGAGAACAAACCAAGTTTATTCAACCTCTCCTCATAGCTAAATCAGTGGTCTATAGTCAGAACCTCCTCCACGATACACACATAACTGTGGCAAAATTTGGCTCCAACTCCATCTACAGGTTTGCTGATGACATGACTGTAGTGGGTTGGATCTCAAACAATAATGAGTCAGAATACAGGAGGGAGATAGAGAAACCAGTGATATGGTGTAACAACAACAATCTCTCCCTCAATGCCAGTAAAACTAAGGAGCTGGTCATCAACTTTAGGAAGCAAAGTATTGTACACACCCCTGTCTGCATCAATGGTGCCGAGATGGTTGAGATCTTCAAATTCCTAGTTGTGTACATCACTAACAATCTGTCCTGATCCACCCACGTCGACGCTGCGACCAAGAAAGCACAACAGCGCCTATACTTCCTCAGGAGATGAAGGAAGTTGGGCATGTCCACATTTACTCTTACCAACTTTTACAGATGCACCACAGAAAGCATCCTATCTGGCTGCATCACAGTCTGGTATGGCAACAGCTTGGCCCAAGACCGTAAGAAACGACAGAGATTTGTGAACACAGCTCAGACCATCACGTGAACCCGCCTCCCATCCATTGACTCTGTTTACACCTCCCGCTGCCTGGGGAAAGCGGGCAGCATAATCAAAGACCCCTCCAATTCGGGATATTCTCTCTTCCATCGGGAAGAAGATACAAACGTCTGAGAAGACGTACTAACAGATTCAAAAACAGCTTCTTCCCCACTGTTACCAGACTCCTGAATGACACACTTATAATAATAATAATCTTTATTGTCACAAGCAGGCTTACATTAACACTGCAATGAAGTTCCCTCGTCGCCATATTCCGGCGCCTGTTCGGGTACTCAGGGAGAATTCAAAATGTCCAATTCACCTAACAGCGCATCTTTCGGGACTTGTGGGAGGAAACCGGAGCACCCGGAGGAAACCCACGCAGACACGGGGAGAACATGCAGACTCCGCACGGACAGTGACCTACGTCAGGAATTACATTGGGATAGTTAACCCTCTCTAAACCTGAGCCCATCCAAAACCTAACCTCCTGTAACTCACAGTAAATCCCGCTTCCCTGACATGCCTGTTCTTGCTGACTTACATTGACCTCTGCTCAAGAAACATCTTGGCCCGTAAATTCCAGGCTCTGTAGCAATGGATTTGGGAGCACCCCAAAGGTGCACTGGAGAATTCTTCTGGGATGCTCCCAGAGTAACAGAGTAAGTCCTTCACATCGGGAGCGGAGCTGAGTGGGAGAAATCGGGACTGCAGTCTGGGAAGTTGAGTGGTACTCTGTATCTGTCTCTCTGTGTTTTCAAGTTGTGTGTGTGTGTGGGGGGGGGGGGGGGGGGGGGGGGGGGGGGGGTAAGGGAAAGCGATGTCACAGTAAAGCTCTGACCTGATTGGTAGTTAATCTGTGTTAAATTTGAAATAAAAACATTGAAAAAAACTACTTAAAACTAATTACTTTATTAGGTAGAGGAGTAACTAAACCTGAGGACGGAGATTAGTATTTAGTATTTAATTTTACAGTAAAAATCTAATGCCAGGTACCATATAGATAATTGTAGCTTAATCTAACAATGATTTAAGTATTTATTTTGAATGAATTAACTGGTGCTTAAATGTCACTCAGCGGGGTGCAGTGCTCTAACTGTGAGATGTGAGATTTCTGTGACGCTTCCAGCGTTCTGGTCGACTATGTCTGCAGCAAGTGTAACCAATGGCAGCTCCTCACAGACCACGTGGTTTGGTTGGAGCAGCAGTTGGATGCACTTAGGAGCATGTAGGGGGCGGAAAGCATCATAGATAGGAGTTATAGAGATGTGGTCACACCCAAGGTGCAGGCAGGCAGATGGGTGACCGCTAGAAAGGGCAGGCAGTCAGTGCAGGAATCCCCTGTGGCTGTCTCCCTCTCTAACAGGTATACCGTTTTGGATATTGTTGGGTGGGATAGCCTATCAGGGAAAAACAACAGCAATCAGAACAGTGGCATAACAACTGGCTCTGTTGCTCAGCAGGGGACGGCAAGGTGCAGGAGAGCAATGGTTATAGGGGACTCTATAGTAAGGGGCACAGATAGGTGCTTCTGTGGACGTGAAACAGACTCCAGGATGGTATGTTGCCTCCCTGGTGCCAGGGTCAAGGATGGCTCTGAATGAACACAGGACATCCTGAAGGGGGAGGGTGAACAGCCAGAGGTCGTAGTACACACAGGTACTAACGACATAGGCTGGAAGAGTGATGAAGTCCTGCAGAAGGAGTTGAGGGAGTTAGACAATAAGCTAAAAAGCAGGATCTCTCGGCTTGTAATCTCAGGATTACTCCCTGTGCCACGTGCCAGTGAGGCTAGAAATAGGAGGATAGTGCAGCTAAATATGTGGCTAAACTAGTGGTGTTGGAGAGAGGGTTTTAGATTTCTGGACCACTGGAATCTCTTCCGGGGCAGGTGGGACCTGTACAAGAAGGACGGGTTACATCTAAACTGGAGGAGCACCAATATCCTGGCTGGGAGGTTTGCTAGAGTAACTCGGGAGGATTTAAACTAGTATGGCAGGGGGGTGGGACTGGGAACCAGAGCGCCAGCTCAGCAGGAGTAATAACTGAAGAGGAAATAGAGAACAAAAATAAGAGAACAACATCACCCTGTCTGCTCAAACACAGTGGTCAGAAGTGTATTTGTTTCAACGCCAGAAGTATAGCGGGTAAGGCAGATGAACTTAGAGCACTTATGAGTACTTATTATGATGTTGTGGCTGTCACAGAAATGTGGTTAAAGGAAGGGCAGGATTGGAGGCTGAACATTGAAGGATATAGATGCTTCAGGAGAGATAGAGGGGGATGTAAAAGGGGTGGGGGAGGAGCATTACTGGTTGAGGAGAATATTATAGCCGTACCGTGGGAGGACGTGTCGGAGGGCTCAAACAATGAGGCAATCTGGGGCGAGCTCAGGAACAGGAAGGGGGCAATCACAATGTTGGGGGTTTATTACAGGCCCCCAACTGCCAGCGAGAGATACAGGAGCAGATAGGTAGAGAGATTTTGGATAGGTGCAAACGTAACAGGGTTATTGTGGTAGGGGATTTTAATTTCCCCTATATTGACTGGGACTCACTTAGTGCTAGGGGTTTGGATGGGGCAGAGTTTGTAAGGTGTATCCAGGAAGGCTTCTTGATGCAATATGTAGATAGTCCAACTAGGGAAGGGGCAGTACTGGACCTGGTATTGGGGAATGAGCCTGGACAGGTGGTTGAGGTTTCAGGTATGGGGAACATTTTGGGAGTAGTGACCACAATTCTGTAAGTTTTAGGCTATTTTTGCTGTGGCCCTAATTGTCCCACTAATCTCCCTTGGGATTCATAAACTTATGGGTGAAGAGAATATGCCTTGCTTTGCCTGGAACGCAGTTTTCATATGTTTAATAAAGTTCATAGTTCGATTCAAACTATTTTTCTTTCAGATTTTTCATCCTAACTCAAGTTATGAATAACATTTCCACAGGAATGAGGGTAACCCTCGTGTTAAGATGCTAAACTGGGGAAAGGCAAATTCCAATAACATTAGACAGGAATTGAAGAATTTGGATTGGGTGCGGCTGTTGGAGGGTAAATCAACATCGGACATGTGGGAGTCTTTCAAGTGACAGTTGATTAGGATTCAGGAAAGTAACATTCCTGAGAGGAAGAAGGATAAGTATGGGAAGTTTAAGGAGCCTTGGATAACGAGGGATGTTGTGAACCTCGTCAAAAAGAAAAAGGAAGCTTTTGTACTGTCTAGAACAGAGATTCTCAACCTTTTTTAACCCATGGACCCCTTTTCCTCTTATTTTTTTTGTGGACCCCCATAGTGAGTATTTAAGAAAAAAATGCAGATTTATTCAATGAGATCCCTGTGGTTGATGCTGCTCAGCGAGTTTTTTTATATTCAGCTCCATCGAGGTCAATGATAGTCGAAGATCACCCTTTTTCACAATGTCGAGTCTATTACGAGCTTTTGATAATAAGTGAAAAACACGACTAAATCCTGATTCAACAAGGTAAGATTATGGAAAAGCTATAACGTAGGGCTGTGCTTTATCCCAGAGTAGTGGGTACTTTTTAGCAGTGTCATTTGTTTTCCATATATTATGCTTCCCATCTTTGAATTTTGCGTGCAATATTTCATCACTTTGTAATTCAATGAGGGTCTCCTGTAAAGAAATGTTATTCATAACTTGAGTTAGGATGAAAAATCTGAAAGAAAAATAGTTTGAATCGAACTATGAACTTTATTAAACATATGAAAACTGCGTTCCAGGCAAAGCAAGGCATATTCTCTTCACCCATAAGTTTATGAATCCCAAGGGAGATTAGTGGGACAATTAGGGCCACAGCAAATGCACCTTTTTGGTTCTGAGCCCCTTCAGCCCTCAAGGTAAATTAGATAGATTATAATCTCTCTTTGACCTTTGTCAGTGCGAGAGAGAGAGAGAGAGAGAGAGAGAAAGGTGAATATTCATCATGAAAACAAACATCTAAGGTCGCTGCCTGCTACCTGAGAAAAGATGGGTGATTTTCACCTCCGTTTGCTCTAGGTAACTTTAAATTTACGATACTGTCAAATGTAAAGTTATTTTCTTCTACTTGATTGCCATAAAAAATTCATAGCTACATGAATATTTCTACTTTTAGTATTTTAATATGGCGTAGATTACTGTAAAATTTTTATTCTCAGTAATAACAATTGTTCTGAAGTAGAATTGCTCTATGGACCACTAAAATATCACCGTGGACCCCCAATTCGGTATTTTTTTTGTGTGGACCCCCAGTAATGTTACATGGACCCCCATGTGGACCCCGGTTGAGAACCACTGGTCTAGAAGGTTGGGGACAGTCGAAACCCCTGAGGAGTATAAATAAAGTAGGAAGATACTGAAGCGGGAAATTAAGAGGGCTGGAGGGGTCATGTAAAGTCGTTGGCAAGTAGGATTAAGGTGAATTCTAAAGCTTTTTATTCATATGTAAAAAGCAAGAGGGTGGCCAGGGAAAGGATTGGACCACTTAAGGACAGTGGGGGGAATCTATGTGTTGAGCCAGAGGAAATAGGCGAGGTACTAAATGAGTACATTGCATCAGTGTTCACCAAAAAAAAGGACTTTGTGGACGATGATTCTTCGGTAGGGTGGGGTGTGGACAGGCTGGATCATGTTAACATTGAAAAGGAAGAGGTATTGGGTCTTTTAATAGATATTAAGATAGATAAGTCTCCTGGGCAGGATGGGATTTACCCCAGAAGACTGAGGGAAGCAAGGGAGGAAATTGCTGGCATCTTTGTATCCTCATTGGTATAGGTGAGATCCCAGAGGACTGGACAATAGCTAATGTGGTACCGCTATTTAAGAAAGGTAGCAGGGATAATCCTGGGAATTATAGGCCGGTGAGCCTCACATCGGTAGCAGATAAATTATTGGAGAGAATTCTCAGGGACAGGATTTATACCTATTTGGAAACAAATTGTCTCATTAGCAATATACAGCATGGTTTTGTGAAGGGGAGATTGTGCCTCATTAACTTGATCGAGTATTTTGAAGAGGTGACAAAGATGATTGATGAGGGGAGGGCGGTGGATGTTGTTTACATGGACTTTGACAAGGTGCCTAATGGGAGACTGGTACAAAGGTGAAGTCTCACGGGATCAGAGGTGAGGTGGTAAGATGGGTACAAACTGGCTCGGTCACAGACATCAAAGGGTAGCAGTAGTACGGTGTCTTTCTGAATGGAAGGTTGTGACTAGTGGTGTTCCACAGGGATCTGTGCTGGGGCTCCTGTTGTTTGTAGTATACATAAATGATTTGGAGGAAAATGTAGCTGGTCTGTTTAGTAAATTCACGGATGACACCAAGGTTGGTGGAGTGGCAGATAGTGTTGAGGATTGTCAGAGGATACAGCAGGACATAGATAGGTTGGAGACTTGGGCAGAGAAATGGCAAATGGAGTTTGATCTGGACAAATGTGAGGTAATTCCCGTACCAGGCTCCCCGGACAGGCGCCGGAATGTGGCGACTAGGGGCTTTTCACAGTAACTTCATTGAAGCCTACTTGTGACAATAAGCGATTTTCATTTTCATTTCATTTTCATTAATGCATTTTGGTAGGTGTAACAAAGAGAGGAAATATACCGTAAATGGCAAAACTCTTAGGAATAGAGCAAGGTCCACAGATTTTGAAAGTGGCAACACAAGTAGACAATGTAGTCAAGAAAGCATACGGAATGCTTGCCTTCATTGGATGGGGCATTGAGAATAAAAACTGGCAAGTTAAGGCTGCAGTTATATGGAACGTTGGTAAGACTGCACTTGGAATATTGCGCATAATTCTGGTCGTCACACTACCAGAAGGACGCGGAGGCTTTGGAGAGGGTGCAGAGGAAGTTTACCAGGATGTTGCCAGGGTGTTAGCTATGTGGATAGGCTGAATAGACTCGGACTGTTTTCATTAGAAATGTTGAGGTTGAGGGATGACCTGATAGAGGTCTACAAGATTATGAGGGACATGGATAGAGTGGATGGGCAGGCACTCTTTCCCAGGGTGGAGGGGTCAGTCACCAGGGGGCATAGGTTTAAGGTCCGTGGGGCAAACTTTAGAGGAGATGTGCGAGGCAGGATTTTTACGCAGAGGGTGGCGAGTGCCCGGAACGCGTTGCCAGGGGAGGTTGTGGAAGCAGATACATAAATGGCGTTCAAAAGGCATTTTGACTAATACATGGATAGGATGGGTATAGAGGGATATGGCACAAGGAAGTGCTGAGGGTTTGGGCCAAGGGTGGTATCATGGCCAGTACAGGTTTGGAGGGCCGAAGGGCCTGTTCCTGTGCTGTATTGTTCTTTGTTCTTTGTGAGGGTTCACATGGCAATTGTTCAGAAGGGAAAACTTGCCCTAAACAATTGCGCTGCGCTGGGAACCATCCGACAAAATGATTTAAATCGCTAACAGCAGATGGTTCTGCCAGTTTTACTCTAATAGTTACTCTGAAAGAGTTAGAAGAAATAAAAGCACTTCTAACTTCAGTGTAACTATTTTCAACTCCCTCCAACACCCCCCTTCTCCAAAATGAGACTCCCACACTCGACCCAACCTCCAACAGGACAGGAGACCCCAACCCACTACTCCAACCCACGGGCTTGACTCTGTCAGCCACCCATCCAACATCCTCTGCCAACCCCCGCATCGAGCATATCTGACCCACCCCCCCCTCATCGAAGCTGACCCCATCCACCAGCCACCACCCGAAGCGGACCCCACCCACCACTCTATGGAGTGGACCGGGACCCCAACATCCCCAGAGGGAACCCTGGCCACAACACCCACCAAGTGGACCTGGACCCCACAATCCCCCCATCGTGAGCAGATCCAACACCACCCATACCCCCCCCCCCCCCCTCCTACCAAGTGGATCTGACACCTCCCCACCCACCATCAAACAGGGTAAGGAGTCGATCACATTGAAGCGTTCTGACAGACAGCAAACTAGGAAGTAAAATGCAATGTTATTCTTCTCCTTTTAACTATTTTATAAAGAGTGAGAGATAGATTGGGACAAACACATGGGATTAAGGCAGAAGGTGAAATACCTTTATTATATAATTCTTAATATATTAATAACCTATGCGTTTAAAATATATATATTTGACCCTGAGATGAGCTTGTGACCGTATCTTTGGGCTATCTCAGTTTTTGCTGCTATAATTCTGCAAGTATAAAATGTTTTTCCGAGTCAGAGAGGTTATTCAGAAATTACAACAGGCAATTGAAAAGCCAGCTTACATCTCACTCAGCAACGTGTAACGTTTCCAGGGGTTCATACCATGAGGTTAGTTTGCGAGAATGGAAGTTCACATCATTTCTATGATTTCTGCCTCGTTTATAATGAACTAATGACAGGTGTTTATCAATTAAAAGAGGTAATAAGCACCCCCTTCTTAACGGGGGCAGAACTAATAAACCGCAACAGGAAAAAAACCTTCAGAGGAAACAAAACAAATCAAATTAAAATGGCATTCCTGCAGGTGATGCACCCCCCCCACCCCCCCACCCCCCCCCCACCCCCCCCCCCCCCCACCCCCCCCCCCCCACCCCCCCACCCCCCCCCCCCCCCCCCACCCCCCCACCCCCCCCCCCCCCCACCCCCCCCACCCCCCCACCCCCCCACCCCCCACTTTGGTCTACCAGCAGACATCACATGCTGCTCAACAGGTGTGGTGGTATGAATGTGAGCACTGCCATTGGTGCAGAGCATTGGTTTCCCATTGGCTCTGGCTGGTCATGTGCCTCTCGTCCGATTGGCTGGGACTAGTCATGTGACTGCTCACCAATTGGTCAAGAGGCAAGAAGACCCCGCCTCCGAGGCGGGGTATGAGTACCCAGAGTTCCCGGCGGTCGGCCTTTCTCTGTAGTCGACCACCGGGCTAACAACTAGCTGATTAAAGCCACAGTTTGGATCTTCATCGTGTCTCGAGTCCAATTGATGATACATCAATTTAATCAGCTAGAATTTTGGAATGGAGCTTCGCATCAAGCCTGACTGCCTCCGTACCAGCCCGCATGCTTCAAATGCGTCTGCAATCTTTAAACATTGGCAGGCATGTTTCAACAGTTACCTGACAACTGCAGCCAGCAAGCCCACCAAGGAACAGAAACTCCACATCCTCCACTCGTGCGTGGGCACGGCGGTATATTCAATGATTGAGGACGAAAGCGATTATGATGCGGCCATGGAGATTCTCAAAGGACACTTTCTCCGGCCGGTCAACGAAGTATATGCACGGCATCTCCTGACGACTAGACAACAGTTCCCTGGTGAGTCCCTCGATGAGTTTTACCAGGCCCTCACGGCTCCTGGGAGAATGTGCGCCTGTCTCCAAGTTTCGGCGACTGAGCACATGGAACTTTTAATCAGAGACGCTTACGTTGCTGGCATGCAGTCTCCTTCCATCCGCCAACGATTGCTGGAAAAGAACACCCTCAGCCTAGCTGAGGCACGGACCCTTGCAACCTCCCTGCAGGTCGCCGACCTGAACGCCCGCGCATACGCACCCGGCCGCACAGCAACCCCTTGGACTTCATGGCACGCGCCACCCCCATCCTCCGTGGACCCCGACCCCCCCCCAGGCCTGCACTGCGGGTCGCTCCGACAAACTAGCGGGGCCCCGCTGCTATTTTTGTGGTCTCTCCAAACACCCCCATCCGCGCTGCCCGGCCTGCTCCGCTCTGTGTAAGAGCTGCGGGAAGAAGGGCCATTACGCTGTGGTCTGCCAGACCAAGTCGGTCGCTGCTGTTCCGCGCAGCGACCGCGGATCGCCCCCCCCGGACCCCCCCAGGGTCCCACGCCGCGCACCAACCTCTCCGGCCCGCCTCCCGGCTCCAGCAACGGCCCCACGGTCCTCCCGACCCGCGCTCCCAGCTGCCCCGACCGGCCCGCAGACGCCGCTGACACTGCCCCCAGCCGCTACGAGGTTCCCACGGGCGCCGCCATCTTGGGCCCCGGACGCCATGTGCGGGCCATGGGTGCCGCCATCTTGGGACCCTGATTCCACGTGCGGGTCCTGGGCGCCTCCATCTTGGGCCAACACGGAAGGCCCTGCCAGCGATTACTCTGCCACCGAGGATAATCTGGAACTCTCGCCATGACTTGCTTCCATCACACTCGACCAGTCGCGACCACGCTCGCTCGCCAAGACTACGACAACGATCCAGCTCAACGGACACAAAACGAGTGCCTACTGGACTCCGGGAGCACGGAAAGTTTCACCCACCCCGACACGGTAAGACGCTGCGTGCTCCCCATCCATCCAGTTGAGCATAAGATTGAATTGGCCTCGGGTTCGCACTCCGTCCAAATCACCGGGTGCTGCATAGCGGACCTCACGGTCCAGGGGAGGGTTTTCAAAAACTTCAAACTCCTCATTCTCCCCCGTCTATGCGCTCCGGGACTCTTGGGCCTGGATTTCCAGTGCAACCTGCAGAGTTTGACCTTCCAATTCGGCGGCCCTATTCCCCCCCTTACTGTCTGCAGCCTCGTGTCCCTCAAAGTGGACCCCCCTTCCTTGTTTGCTAATCTCACCCCAGATTGTAAACCTGTCGCCACTAGGAGCAGACGATACAGTGCCCTGGACCGGACCTTCATCGGGTCCGAGGTCCAAAGGCTCATTAAGGAAGGAGTTATCGAGGCAGCAACAGACCCTGGCGAGCCCAAGTGCTGGTAGTTCGGACTGGGGAGAAAAGCCGGATGGTCATTGATTACAGTCAGACCATCAACAGGTTTACGCAGCTGGACGCGTATCCTCTCCCCCGTATTTCCGACCTGGTTAACAGGATCGCGAAATACAAAGTCTTCTCCACGGTGGACCTTAAGTCCGCCTACCATCAGCTTCCCATCCGCGTGAGTGACCGCAAGTACACCGCGTTCGAGGCTGATGGGCGGCTCTACCACTTCCTCAGGGTTCCATTCGGTGTCACAAATGGAGTCTCAGTCTTCCAACAGGAGATGGACCGAATGGTCGACAAGCACGGTTTACGGGCCACCTTCCTGTATCTCGATAACGTCACCATCTGCGGCCACGACCAGCAGGACCATGACATCAACCTCCAAAAATTCCTCCCAACCGCAAAACTCCTTAATTTAACCTACAATAAGGATAAGTGCGTGTTTAGCACCGACCGTCGAGACATCCTTGGCTACGTAGTGCGTAACGGAGTGATAGGCCCCGACCCCGAACGCATGCGCCCCCTGATGGAACTCCCTCTCCCCAACTCCCACAAATCCCTCAAACGCTGCCTGGGCTTCTTCTCATACTACGCCCAGTGGGTCCCCAACTACGCCGACAAAGCCCGCCCCCTCATCCAGTCCACCTCCTTTCCCCGCCAGGCCTTTAGCCGCATCAAAGCGGACATCACAAAGGCCACGATGCGCGCTATCGACGAGTCCCCCCCATTCCAGGTTGAGAGCGACGCGTCCGGCGTAGCTCTGGCGGCCACCCTGAACCAAGTGGGCAGACCCGTGGCCTTCTTCTCCCGGACCCTCCACGCTTCCGAAATCCGCCATTCCTCGGTGGAAAAGGAGACACAGGCCATAGTCGAAGCTGTGCGATATTGGAGGCACTATCTGGCCGGCAGGAAGTTTACCCACCTCACAGGCCAACGGTCAGTAGGTTTCATGTTCGATAATGCACAGAGGGGCAAGATCAAGAATGACAAGGTGGCGGATCGAATTGTCCACGTACAACTACGATATCTTGTATCGTCCTGGGAAGCTCAACGAGCCTCCCAATGCCCTATCCCGCGGTACCTGCGCCAGCGCGCAGATTGACCCCCTCCGCTCCCTCCACACGGACCTCTGCTATCCAGGGATCACCCATTTTTACCATTTAATTAAGACCCGCAACCTGCCCTACTCCGTTGAGGAGGTCAGGACCGTCACCAGGGACTGCCGCGTCTGCGCCGAGTGCAAACCGCACTTCTACCGCCCCGAACGAGCGCATCTGATCAAGGATCCCGCCCCTTTGAACGTCTCAGTATAGACTTCAAGGGTCCCCTCCCCTCCAACAACCGTAACACAGATTTCTTGAGTGTTATCGACGAATACACCCGCTTCCCTTTCGCCATTCCCTGTCCCGACATGACCACAACAACCGTCATAAAGGCCCTCCTATCCATCTTCTCCCTGTTCGGTTACCCCACGTACATCCACATCGACCGGGGGTCCTCCTTTATGAGTGACGAACTGCGTCAATTCCTGCTCAGCAGGGGCATAGCCTCTAGCAGGACGACCAGTTATAACCCCCGTGGTAACGGTGAAGTCGAGCGGGAGAATGGTACCATCTGGAAGACCATCCTGCTGGCCCTACAGTCCAGAGATCTCCCTATCCCCCGTTGACAAGAGGTCATCCCCGACACCCTCCATTCAATCCGGTCTCTCCTCTGTACTACCACTAATCAAACACCTCATGAACGTCTTCTTGTTTTCCCCAGGAAGTTGTCCTCAGGATCCCCTATCCCGACCTGGCTGGCCACCCCCGGGCCCATCTTGCTCCGGAAGCCGCACAAGTCCGACGCGTTGGTTGAGCGAGTCCAGTTACTCCACTCCAACCCGCAGTATGCGCACGTGAAGTATTCCGACGGTCGGCAGGATACGGTCTCGCTTCGGGACCTGGCACCCGCCAGCGTGCGGCCTTCTCCCCCTACATCAACACCTCCCCCCCCAACCCCAATTCCCCCCAGCGCCCCCACAACCCGGATTACAGCGTCTCCACCACCGGCCCGGGGTACGGAGACACACCTACGACCGACGCTCCCGGAGGCAAGGATGACCATCGGCCCGACGTCATCGGCTCCACTGTGACGGTCCACCAGAACACCACGGGCACCCGACAGGCTGATCGTGTCCATCTGATGCGACCATGGGACATTTATTTTGGACTTTGTTGATATTCTGTTGCACCTTAAGTTAGTAGTATTGTTTTTTTGCCACGAGCCAGTGGGCAGCCCACCTTTCTCGATTTTCGCTGCTCATACCACCAGTCCTCGGACCACCCCCCCTCTCTCTTCCACTTACACACACCCCCCCGCCTTCTCTCTCCACAAGGGGTGAATGTAGTGGTATGAATGTGAGCACTGCCATTGGTGCAGAGCATTGGTTTCCCATTGGCTCTGGCTGGTCATGTGCCTCTTGTCCAATTGGCCGGGACTAGTCATGTGACTGCTCACCAATTGGTCGAGAGGCAAGTAGACCCCACCTCCGAGGCAGGGTATAAGTACGCAGAGTTCCCGGCGGTCGACCTTTCTCTGTAGTCGACCACCGGGCTAACAACTAGCTGATCAAAGCCACAGTTTGGATCTTCATCGTGTCTTGAGTCCAATTGATGGTACATCAACAGGTATAGCTAGGGAAGAGAGGCAGGCAGTTAGGCCAAATAACACCCCGCCCCTTGGACTCCTACTGCCTTGACCTGTTGATGGTCATTTTAGTCATTCGCGGGAGAAGATCCATGGGTTAGCCACCCAGGTTCAGTTCCAGCCTTGGGTGACTATGTGTGTGGAGTTTGTACGTTCTCCCCGTGTCTGTGTGGGCTTCCTCCGGGTTCCTCCCACAGCCCAAAGATGTGCAGGTTAGGTGGATTAACTATGCTAAATTGCCCCTTTGTGTCCAAAGATGTGCAGGTTAGGGGGTTATAGGGTGGAGGAGTAGTTAGAGCACTCTTTCCGAGGGCCGGTGTGACCTGACGGGCTGAATGGCCTCCTTCTGCACTGTAAGGATTCTATGGAAGGCTGACATTTGAGTGAATACTGAGGGAGTGCAGCACTGCTGGAGGTGCCCTTATCTGGTTGAAACGTTAAACCGAGGCCCCATCTGCTCTCGCAGGTGTACAGGAAAGATCCCAGGAAAAGGTGTCTTTGAATATTTTTAAAGACAAAGAGCTTGGTAGATTCTTGATTAACAAGGGGGTGAAAGGTTATCGGGACAGGCAGGAATATGGGTTTGAGGTTAGAATCAGATCAGTCGTCACCTTATTGAATGGTGGAGCTGACTCGAGGGGCCGAGTGGCCTACTCCTGCTCCTAATTCTCATCCCGTGGCCGTGTCTGGAAAGAAGAACAGGCCTATATCTATCTCTCAATCAACACCACATAGACTAACCAATCATGATGAGCGGCACGGTGGCACCGTGGTTAGCACTGCTGCCTCAAAGCACCAGGGTCCCGGGTTCAATTCCGGCCTCAGGTCACTGTCTGTGCGGAGTCTGCACATCCTCCCCGTGTCTGCGTGGGTTTCCTCCGGGTGCCCCAGTTTCCTCCCACAGTTCAAAGATGTACAGGTTAGGTGGATTGACCGTGCTAAATTGTCCCTAAATGTGCCAAAGGATAGGTCGGGTCATTGGGTTTATGCGGACAGGGTGGAGGCAAGGGCTTAAATCAGGTGCTCATTCCAAGGGCTGGTGCAGACTCGATGGGCCGAATGGTCTCCTGCTGCACTGTAAATTCTGTCTGTGGGCATGGTGTGTGCAAATGTGTTGCCCCCTACCTACATTGCAAGGGTGAAGAAGAATTTCCTTGTTGTGAAAATACCATTCAATCTTTCTTTTTTTTTAAAACATAAAAAAGTTCTGATGAAGAGTCACCCAGTCTCGAAACATTGCTCTGGTTCCCTCTCCACAGCTGCTGTCAGACCGGCTGAGATTTCCCAGCACTTTGCTTCAGATTCCAGCGTCTGCAGTAATTTGATTATTTTACCTATTTCTTTTAATGATTTGTTGGAACCAAACATTGATCGATGCAGCAAAGCTGCACTTGCTCATGCATTTACTTTGTTTGGCCCCTTGTTCCGCACACTAACCAATCAGTATTTGTTGATGCACCATTTGTCAATGTACTCTGTCGATTATTCTGTGCAGAGTCTGCCCGTTCTCCCCGTGTGTGCGTGGGTTTTCTCCGGGTGCTCCAGTTTCCTCCCATAGTCCAAAGACGTACAGGTTAGGTGGATTGGCCATGAAATGAAATGAAAATCGCTTATTGTCACAAGTAGGCTTCAAATGAAGTTACTGTGAAAAGCCCCTAGTCGCCACATTCCAGCGCCTGTTCGGGGAGGCTGGTCCGGGAATTGAACCGTGCTGCTGGCCTGCCTTGGTCTGCTTTCAAAGAAAGCGATTTAGCCCTGTGCTAAAGGTTAGGAGGGGTTATTGGGTTACGGGGATAGGGTGGAAGTGAGGGCTTAAGTCTGTCAGTGCAGACTTAATGGGCCGAATGGCCTCCTTCTGCACTGTATGTTCTATTGTCTACCCCGGATGTTCCCTTGGCCGCAGAAAAATACTTTTCACTGTACTTCGGTCCATGTGACAATAAATCAATCAATGTGTGAGTTAGAGGACGGGGCAATAATCCATAATATCCAAAATATTAAGGGCAGCACGGTCGCATGGTGGTTAGCATAAATGCTTCACAGCTCCAGGGTCCCAGGTTCGGTTCCCGGCTGGGTCACTGTCTGTGCGGAGTCTGCACGTCCTCCCCGTGTGTGCGTGGGTTTCCTCCGGGTGCTCCGGTTTCCTCCCACAGTCCAAAGATGTGCGGGTTAGGTGGATGGCCATGCTAAAATTGCCCGTAGTTTCCTAAAAAGTAAGGTTAGGGGGAGGGGGGGGGGGGGGGTTTGTTGGGTTAGGGTATAGGGTGGATACGTGGGTTTGAGTAGGGTGATCATTGCTCGGCACAACATCGAGGGCCGAAGGGCCTGTTCTGTGCTGTACTGTTCTATGTCTATATTATTTATTTTAATCCATTCTCTTTGTCTGGTGCACAGAAATTGGAATGCATCCAGAGTGGGTCATTTCTTGTGCACTGTCCTCGCCTCACTCCATGGGTCACACATCTGGAATCTGTGAATGAATGGGTCAAATTGTTACATTGGCTGTGCGTCATCATGTTGCTGTTTCTGCTGCTGCAATGAGCTGGTTGCTCTGTGCACTCGGGGGTTTTAAAGGCTGCACCGCCCTCTGGCTGCAGCAGGGATTTTAGAAACCGGGAGGGTTATTTATTAAAAGAGTGAGTCAGCAGGAAGCGGAGCCTTTGATGTGAAAGCCGCTCTCGGTGCCGGTGGGGGTGGGGAGCTCGGTCGCAGCCGGCCAGAGGAGGGGAGGATGGCAGCGGCGGGAGAGCCGGAGCCGGGGGCCGCTCCCCGGAACCTCTCCGTCCACAACTTCAGCGAGAAGCTGGCCGAGCACACGGTGCATTTCCACCTCCTCTCAATGAAGGAGAGTTTCTTCCTGTGGGTGGGCAGCGCCCCCACTCTCTCCAACCTCGCCGTGGCCATGTGCACCAGATTTGTGAGTAGCTCATTCACCCCATTCCCCCTTTGCAGCTGGGGATTGACTCCCCGGGGCATTCCTACTGGGACCAGCTGGGGATTGACTCCCCGGGGCATTCCTACTGGGACCAGCTGGGGATCGACTCCCCGGGGCATTCCTACTGGGACCAGCTGGGGATTGACTCCCCGGGGCATTCCTACTGGGACCAGCTGGGGATCGACTCCCCGGGGCATTCCTACTGGGACCAGCTGGGGATTGACTCCCCGGGGCATTCCTACTGGGACCAGCTGGGGATTGACTCCCCGGGGCATTCCTGCTGGGACCAGCTGGGGATTGACTCCCCGGGGCATTCCTACTGGGACCAGCTGGGGATCGACTCCCCGGGGCATTCCTACTGGGACCAGCTGGGGATCGACTCCCCGGGGCATTCCTACTGGGACCAGCTGGGGATTGACTCCCCGGGGCATTCCTACTGGGACCAGCTGGGGATTGACTCCCCGGGGCATTCCTACTGGGACCAGCTGGGGATTGACTCCCCGGGGCATTCCTACTGGGACCAGCTGGGGATTGACTCCCCGGGGCATTCCTACTGGGACCAGCTGGGGATTGACTCCCCGGGGCATTCCTACTGGGACCAGCTGGGGATTGACTCCCCGGGAAAGGGGGTGGTGGTGGCTAATGGCAGAGGCTGTCGCAGGTCCTGGAATTAACTCCCCCGAGTGGTCAGAATTGAAACTCTCTGTGCCTGAGCTTTTGCTGGGAGGTGGGCAGGGAGAGCTCTTAAAGAAACATAGAACATAGAAAAATACAGCACAGAACAGGCCCTTGTCCCCTGAAAAAAAAACAAGTCTATTTTGACAAACACTGCTGTTGTTAAGGAGCAGAATAGTGAGCTCCCAGGCCCCTTGCATCAACAGCTTGCATTGGGGGGTTAATGTGGTGGGAGCGGTTGCGTTTTCGCGAGCTGTGACTCCACTCGTCTTTTAATCCGTCGTTTCTCTCCTGATGCTCCTTATTCGTCTTTTCTTGGGTTTACGTGGCTTGCGCCTTGGGGGTAGCACAGTGGTTCGCACTGTTGCTTCACAATCACAGTGCCAGGTCCTGGGTTCAATTCCTGGTTTGGGTCACCGTCTGTGTGGAGTCTGCACGTTCTCCCCGTGTCTGCGTGGGTTTCCTCCGGGTGCTCCGGTTTCCTCCCACAAGCCCCGAAAGATGTGCTGTTAGGTGAATTGGACATTCTGAATTCTCCCTCTGTGTATCCAAACAGGCGCTGCAGTGTGGCGACTAGGGGCTTTTCACAGTAACTTCACTGCAGTGTTAACGTGAGCCTACTTGTGACAATAATAAAGATTATTATTCAGCAAGGAAGTTCCCGATTGTTCTTTTTGTAAGAAAGAGCTGAGAGGAAAATGTCTAAATCATTGTATTTTCTCCCCCCTGTGGCAGATATCCTGACGGGTTCGGGAGACGAGGGCCGTGCTCCCTGATCCCGGTCCCTGGTGGGAGATGAGAGTTATTGCAATTGTATACGGTGTTGGTGAGACTACATCTGGAATATTGTGTCCAGTTTTGGTGTCCTTATTTGAGGAAGGATGTGATGGCACTGAAAGCAGTTCAGAGGGGATTTGCCAGATTGATTCCAGGGATGAAGGGGTTGATGTCTGAGGAGAGATGAACCAGTTTGGGCTTATACTCGCTGGAGGTTAGAAGGATGAGAGGAGATCTGATCGAGATATCTAAAGTACTAAAAGGGATTGATAAACTAAACGTAGACCAAATGTTCCCCCTTGTGGGGCAATCTAGACCAAGGCGTCACAGATACAGATTGAGAGATGGTAGATTTAAAACTGAGCTGAGGAGGAATTACTTCTCGCAGAAGGTGGTGAATTTGTGGAACTCGTTGTCCCATAATGTGCTGGAATCTGAGTCATTAAATGGTTTTAAGAAGGAGATAGATATAGTTCTGCTTTTAAAAATACGTGTTAAAGGGATATGGGGAACAGGTAGTGAAGGGGCTTTGAGACCAGGAAGAGATCAGCCATGATCTGATTGAATGGCGGAGCAGGCTCGAAGTGCTGAATTGCCTGCTTCTGCTCCTAATTTCTATGTTCCCATGAATTCCCGATTGGGTTAGAGAATTGGCTTCCATGCTTTTGGAGGCTGGTTGCATCAGATTTGATGGAGCACAACATATCCTGTCTGAGAGGCCAGGGATAGGGCCCACCAGTCACTGGTCCTGTATCATTCTATTCTTGATGCTCGTCATGAGGGGTTTGAGGTGGCCAAGCGGGTTGAGTCATTCCACGTGGCCGAGGCTGTGGACCGCCTCGGTGTCGGAGAGGCGGCAAGGTGGAGCTGATGGTGTCCAGTGCTTCGATTTGATAGAATCCTGGAGAGTGCTGGTTGAGGGGGCAAAACCCATTCGTAAAGGGTAGTATACAGACCACCCAACAGCAGTGGTAATGTTGTGTATAGCTATAGACAGGAAATCAGAGATGCATGTGGATAAAGGAACATAAAGGTGATTATGGGTGACTTTAATCTGTACATAGATTGGGTGAGTCAAATTAGTTCCAGTACAATAGAGGAGGAATTTCTGAAATGTGTACGGGATGGATTTCTGGACCAGTATGTTGAGGAATGAACAAGGGAATGGGCCATCTTGAGTTGAGTGCAATGAAAAAGAATTTGTTGGCAATCTAGGTGTGAGAGAACCCTTGAGGATCAGTGACCATAATATGATAGAATCCTTTATCAAGGTGGATAGTGAGTTAGTTAATTCTGAGATTAGGGTCCTGAACCTCAATAAAGGTAACTGTGATATGAGGCTTGAGCTGGCTATGACGGACTGGGAAACGTTACTGAAAGGAAGGACAGTGGACAGGCAATGGGGAACAAATAGGTGAACTACAATAGTTATTTATTCCTCTTTGGCACAAGAGTAGAAAGGGAACTGTGGCCAATCCATGGCTTGCAAGGGAAATTAGAGAGTATTAGATTCAAAGAAGAGGCATACAAATTAGCAATAAAAAGCAATAGACGCGAGGATTAGTAACAGTTTAAAATTCAGCAAAGGCGGACAAAGGGATTGATTAAGAAGGGGAAAATACAATTTGAAAGTAAGATAGCAGAGAACATAAAAACTGACTGTAAAAGTTTTGAGGTATGTAAAGAGAAAAAGATTGATGAAAACTAATGTAGGCCCCTTACAGTCAGCAATGGGGAACAAAGTAATGGCTGAGAAACTAAATTTATACTTCGCTTCTGTCTTCACAAAGGAAGGCATGAATAATGTACAGGAAGTTCTGAGAAACACAAGTTTAAGTGAGAAGGTGAAGGAAATTAGTATTAGTAAAGAAATGGTTTTGGGGAAATTAATGGGTTTGAAGGCAGACAAATCTCCAGAGCCTGATAATCTTCATCCCAGAGTACTTTAAGACAGTGGCCCTAGAAATAGTAGATCCATTGGTTGTCATTTTCCAAAATTCTTTGGACTCTAGAATGGTTCCTAGAGGTTGAAGGGTAGCTAATATAATCCCGCTATTCAAAAAGGGAGGTAGAGAGAAAACAGGAGCCTATAGACCAGCGAGCCTAACGTTGGTCGTGGGCAAATTGCGAGAGTCCATTATCAAGGATATCTTAGCAGAGCATTTGGAACGCATTGGTGAAATCAGACAAAGTCAGCATGGATTTACGAAAGGCAAATCATGCTTGTCAAATCTACTAGAATTCTTTGAAGATGTAACTAGTAGAGTTGACCAGGGAGAACAAGTGGATGGGGCTTACTTAGACTTTCAGAAGGCTTTCGACAAGGTCTCACATAGCACATTACGATGTAAAGTTAAAGCGCATGGGATTACAGGTCGTGGCTTGAGATGGATAGAAAGCTGGTTAGCAAACAGGAAGTAAAAAGTTGGGATAAATGTATATTTTTATGATTGGCAGGCAGTGACTATTGGTTTACCGCAGGGATTTATGCTCGGACCCCAACTGTTCGCATTATATGTTAATGATTTGGCTGAGGGAACTAAATGTATTATCTCCAAATTTGCAGTTGGTACTAAGTTGGGTGGGAGGGTGAGCTGTGAGGAGGATGCAGAGATGCTTCAGTGGGATTTGGACAGGCTGAGTGAGTGGGCACATGCATGGCAGTGAGATGATTTGCTTTGGTAGCAACAATAGGAAGATAGATTATCAGTGGGTGTAAATTGAGAGAGGTGGATACTCAGTGAGACCTTGGTGTCCTCGTGCATCAGTCGCTGAAAGTAAGCGCACAGGTACAGCAGGCAAAGGGCATGTTGGCCCGAAAGAATTTAAGTATAGGAATAGAGATATTTTACTGCAATTGTACAGGGCATTGGTGAGGCCACGCCTGGAGTATTGTGGGCAGTTTTGATGTCCTTATCTGAGGAAGGCTGTTCTTGCTATGGAGAGAGTGCAGCGAAGGTTTACCAGGCTGATTCCTGGGATGGCGGGACTAAATTGGTTAGGATTATATTCATTGGCGTTTGGAAGAGTGAGAGGGGATCTCATAGAAACTGACAAAATTCTAACAGGATTAGACAGGGTAGATTCAGAAAGAATGTTCCTGATGGTGGGGGGAGTCCAGAATTAGGGGTCATAGTTTGAGGATAAGGGTTAAATCTTTTAGGACTGAGGTATAGAGATTCACCCAGAGAGTGGTGAATCTGTGGAATTCACTACCACAGAGAGTAGTTGAGGCCAAAATGTTGTGTAATTCAAGAAGGCATTAGATATAGCACTTGGGGCTAACGGGATCAAGGAATATGGGGAAAGTGGGATCAGGATATTGAACTTGGGACGAAGGCGGTGCTACATGCAAAACGGATCAGGTTCGGAATGCTGCAGCCAGCGCGCTTGTGGGTCACCTACAAGAACCAACACCACTATTTTGAGTCCCCAGAGGAGGTGTGGGCCTTTGTACAGGAAGAGAAACTGGACTCGAATTAGACCCAGGGGATACTTGGCGGCCGTAGCCGCTCGGGTACTTTCAGCTGAACAAGCGGTTTTTTTTTCGGCTGGGTCGGAACTGGGCAACTCTTATTGGAACGGTTTCCTTTTTTTTCTTCTTTCTTTGTTTGGATCCTGAACTCTTGCTTTGGGTTTTTCTTCTGATGTTTTTTCCCCCCTTTGCCAACTTCCCTTAGTTATTGTTATTGTGGTTATTCATGGTTATTTATATTGTTTGGTAGAGGGCGACTGTTAAGTACATTGTTATTTGTTATCTATCTGTTATTTATAATGTTAAGTTGGGGAGGCGGGACGGGGGGGAGAGCAGATCGGGGATATGGGCTCCTAGGGGGGGTTCTTTACAGGCATAGAACATAGAACATAGAACAGTACAGCACAGAACAGGCCCTTCGGCCCTCAATGTTGTGCCGAGCCATGATCACCCTACTCAAACCCACGTATCCACCTGATACCCATAACCCAACAACCCCCCACCCCCCCCCCCCCCCCCCTTAACCTTACTTTTATTAGGACACTACGGGCAAATTAGCATGGCCAATCCACCTAACCCGCACATCTTTGGACTGTGGAAGGAAACCGGAGCACCCGGAGGAAACCCACGCACACAGGGGGAGGACGTGCAGACTCCACACAGACAGTGACCCAGCCGGGAATCGAACCTGGGACCCTGGAGCTGTGAAGCATTTATGCTAACCACCATGCTACCCTGCTGCCCCTACTACCCTGCTGCATGGACGGGGACGGGGGTGGAACTGAAGATGGCGGGGTGGGGTGTGGCAGGGCGAAAGCGCGGGCTTTCCTCTGTTTTCCCGCGCGTGGGGCAGAGGAGGGGGGAGGGGAGGAGTGCGGGGCGTGGCTAGCAATGGCGACCTTTCCCGCGCTGGAGCGGGGCCAGGGAGGAGTGGCAAGGGGGGGGAGGCCCCCCCCCCCCCCCCCGAGCCGGGAGGAGTCGGAGTGTGGCAGGAGCAGCCGGGTCAGCGTAAACCAGCTGACTTACGGGAGTACGATGGAGGGTACATCGCGGCTAGGAGGGGTCCTAGCCTGGGGGGGGGGGGGGGGGGGGGGGGGTTAGGGAGGGACACCGGGTTGCTGCTGGAAAGACCAGGAACGGGAAGTGGAGGACTGGAGGGGTGGGGGGAGGGGGCCATCGCCATGGGGAGCGGGTCAGAAGGGGAGGGTCGACCCGGGGCGAGCAGGGAACAGGACATGGCTAATCGGCAGGGGAAGGGGGCGGGTCGTCCCGCGACCCGGCTGATCACTTGGAACGTGAGGGGGCTGAATGGGCCGGTCAAGAGATCAAGGGTATTCTCACACCTGAAGGGACTGAAGGCTGATGTAGCAATGTTACAGGAGACCCATTTGAAGGTAGTGGACCAGGTTCGCCTGAGAAGGGGGTGGGTGGGACAGGTGTTCCACTCTGGATTGGACGCAAAGAACCGGGGGGTGGCGATTCTGGTGGGAAAGAGGGTGTCGTTCGTGGCGGAGGAGGTGGTGGCGGATAAGGAGGGTAGGTATGTGATGGTGAAGGGTAAGCTGCAGGGGGAGAAAGTGGTGATGGTCAACGTATATGCCCCGAACTGGGATGACGCGGGTTTTATGAGGCGTCTATTGGGCCTCATTCCGGGACTGGAGGCAGGGGGCTTGATCATGGGGGGGGACTTTAACACAGTGCTGGACCCCGGGCTAGACAGATCGAGCTCAAGGACCAATAGGAGGCCGGCAGCGGCAGAAGTGCTGAGGGGGTACATGGAGCAGATGGGAGGAGTAGACCCATGGAGGTTTGGTAGGCCGAGGGCGAGGGAGTATTCCTTTTTCTCCCACGTCCATAGAGTGTACTCCAGAATCGATTTCTTCGTGTTGAGCAGGGGGCTGATCCCGAGGGTACGGGAAGCTGAGTACTCGGCCATTGCGATCTCTGATCATGCACCACATTGGGTGGATGTGGAAATGGGGGAGGCGCGGGACCAGCGCCCACTGTGGCGGCTGGATGTGGGGCTGTTAGCGGACGACGAGGTGTGTAAAAGGGTCCGGAAGAGCATTGAGAGCTATCTGGACTTGAATGACACGGGTGAGGTGCAGGTGGGGATGGTCTGGGAGGCCCTGAAGGCAGTGATCAGGGGAGAGCTGATCTCCATAAGGGCACACAGAGAAAGAAAGGAGAGGCAGGAGAGGGAGAGGCTGGTGGGGGAGCTATTGGAAGTGGATAGGAGATATGCGGAGGCACCAGAGGAGGGGCTGCTGGGAGAACGGCGCAGCCTGCAGGTCAAGTTCGACCTGCTGACCACCAGGAAGGCAGAGACGCAGTGGAGAAGGGCGCAGGGCGCCGGAAAAGGCGAGCAGGATGCTGGCACACCAGCTTCGCAAACGAGATGCGGCTAGGGAGATTGGGGGAGGGAAGGAGAGGGGCGGGAAGGTAGTGCAGAAGGGGCAAGAAGTGAACGGGGTCTTCAGGGATTTTTACAAGGAGTTGTATCGGTCTGAGCCGCCGACGAGGAGAGGGGGAATGGAGGACTTCCTAAACAAATTGAGGTTCCCAAGGGTCCAGGAGGGGCAGGTAGAAGGGCTGGGGGCGCCAATAGGGCTAGAGGAGCTAGTCAAGGGAATAGGTCAGATGCAAGCGGGGAAGGCGCCGGGGCCAGATGGGTTCCCGGTGGAATTCTATAAGAAAAATGTGGACTTGGTGGGACCGGTACTGGTACGAGCCTTTAATGAGGCGCGAGAGGGGGGGGTTCTGCCCCCGACAATGTCGCAGGCTCTGATCTCCCTGATATTGAAGCGGGATAAAGACCCCGTGCAGTGCGGGTCCTACAGGCCTATCTCGCTTCTGAACGTGGATGCCAAGTTGCTGGCAAAGATCCTGGCAGCTAGAATAGAGGATTGTGTGCCAGGGGTAATCCATGAGGACCAGACGGGGTTCGTGAAGGGGCGGCAGCTCAACACGAACGTGCGGAGATTGCTGAATGTAATTATGATGCCGGCAGTGGAGGGGGAGGCTGAGATAGTGGTAGCGCTGGACGCGGAGAAGGCATTCGATAGGGTGGAGTGGGAGTACCTGTGGGAGACGTTGGAACGGTTTGGGTTTGGGGAAGGGTTTATTAAGTGGGTGAAGTTGCTCTACTCGGCCCCGACGGCGAGTGTAGTGACAAACGGGAGGAGGTCGGAGTATTTCGGGCTCCACCGAGGGACCAGGAAGGGATGTCCCCTATCCCCCTTACTTTTCGCACTGGCGATTGAACCGTTGGCGATGGCACTGAGGGGTTCAGGGGGGTGGAGAGGACTGACTAGGGGAGGGGAGGAACATCGGGTATCGCTGTATGCGGATGATCTACTGCTGTACGTGGCAGACCCAGAAGGGGGAATGCCGGAGATAATGGAACTATTAGCAGAGTTTGGGGACTTTTCGGGGTACAAACTAAATTTGGGCAAAAGTGAGGTTTTTGTGATACACCCGGGGGACCAGGGAGAGGGAATTGGGGGACTCCCCTTCAAGCGAGCAGGAAAGAGCTTTAGGTACTTAGGGGTGCAGGTGGCAAGGAACTGGGGGACCCTCCACAAGTTGAACTTTTCCAGGCTGGTGGAACAGATGGAGGAGGAATTTAAGAGGTGGGACATGGTACCGCTGTCGCTGGCGGGGAGGGTGCAGTCAATCAAAATGACGGTCCTCCCAAGGTTCTTGTTTTTATTTCAGTGCTTGCCCATCTTCCTCCCTAGGGCCTTCTTCAAAAAGGTGACGAGTAGCATCATGAGCTACGTGTGGGCGCGCGGCACCCCAAGGGTGAGGAGGGTCTTTTTGGAGCGGAGTAGGGGCAGTGGAGGGCTGGCACTACCCAATCTTTCGGGGTATTACTGGGCGGCAAATGTGTCGATGGTGCGCAAGTGGATGATGGAAGGGGAGGGGGCAGCTTGGAAACGAATGGAGAGGGCGTCCTGTGGCAACACAAGCCTGGGGGCCCTAGTAACGGCACCATGGCCGCTCCCCCCCACGAGGTACACCACGAGCCCGGTGGTGGCGGCCACCCTCAAGATATGGGGGCAGTGGAGGCGACACAGGGGGGAAAAGGGAGGTCTGTTGGCGGCGCCAATAAGAGGGAACCATAGATTCATCCCGGGGAACATCGACGGGGGATTTCAGAGCTGGTACAGGGTGGGCATACGGCAGCTGAAGGACCTGTTTATAGAGGGGAGGTTTGCGAGCCTGGGAGGGCTGGAGGAGAAGTTTGAGCTCCCCCTGGGAAACATGTTCAGATATTTACAAGTGAAGGCATTTGCTAGGCGGCAGGTGGAGGGGTTCCCCCTGCTCCCCAGTAAGGGGGCGAGTGATAGGGTGCTCTCGGGGGTCTGGGTCGGAGGGGGGAGGATATCGGACATCTACAAGATAATGCAGGAGGCGGAGGAAGCATCGGGGGAGGAGCTGAAAGCCAAGTGGGAAGGGGAGCTGGGAGAGCAGATAGAAGACGGGACGTGGGCGGATGCACTGGAGAAGGTCAATTCTTGGAGAAGGGGGGGGGGGGGGGGCAGCAATGGTCGTGGGGGGACATGCACGACTGTAACGCGGGCAAGTCTGCTCGCTGCTCATGTCTGAAACTGTAGGCTGCCTTGTTTGTTAAGTTGTTGCTTGGGGGGGGGGGGGGGAGGACTGGTGCGCGCGAAAGGGCGGGCGAGGGAGGGATATTTGCCTAGAGGGATTGTGTTGTAAATAATTTAAAAATTAGTAGGGGTAAATGTCTGTATGGAAAAACTCTTTCAATAAAAATTATTTTTTTTAAAAAGGATATTGAACTTGATGACCAGCCATGATCATAATGAATGGCGGAGCAGGCTTGAAGGGCTGAATGGCCTCCCCCTGCTTCTATTTTCTATATATGTTGCTATGTATGATTCTGCCGTATCCTTTGCTTTGCCGTACGTCATGGAAGATCGTCATTATCCTAAAATCCGCCCTGCGGTTCTTCGAGAGTCCTGATTGTAACTCCCTGTTGATCATGTCATTGACTTTTTAAATTGTTGTCTTTCTTCCTGAAAGGGCGTGTGAAATGTGATTGTGATGGCCTGTGCTGTAGATTATCCTTATCCTGTGTTAGTGAGATCATTGGAGTCAATTATGAGAAGTGTGATTTGTGCACAGTGTTACTCCTTCTGGTATGAAGAAGACCAGTGGAGTTGGGGCGGGGGTGGTAGGGTTAGTTCAGTCCTCATAAAGATTGAGAATAGCCCCTCCCCCAGTTAGAGATAATCTGTTTCGGGCTTTCCGTTACGATTTGTAAGTTCTTTGAATTAAGAATTTTTTTCTTCATCCTTCTTTGGCCTGGGCAAAGTTTGTAACCCGGAGAGGACTTGGGTTCCTTCTCTTCTCTTCTGGAGGCTGCGTCTTCCCCCTTCTAGAACATAGAACACAGAACAGTACAGCACAGAACAGGCCCTTCGGCCCTCGATGTTGTGCCGAGCAATGATCACCCTACTCAAACCCACGTATCCACCCTGTACCCGTAACCCAACAACCCCCCCCCCTTAACCTTACTTTTTAGGACACTACGGGCAATTTAGCATGGCCAATCCACCTAACCCGCACATCTTTGGACTGTGGGTGGAAACCGGAGCACCCGGAGGAAACCCACGCACACACGGGGAGGACGTGCAGACTCCGCACAGACAGTGACCCAAGCCAGAATCGAACCTGGGACCCTGGAGCTGTGAAGCATTTATGCTAACCACCATGCTACCGTGCTGCCCCTTCTGTTTGGGTCTCTTTTTGCGTTTCCCGTTTCTGGGCGGCTGTGGTGGTCGGGCGCTGGAGGTGGGAGCTTGCTCTGGGTGCATTTTCTACGATGGAGGTCGCTTTTGGGTTGGGGGTCCCCTCCTTGGGGGTTTCCTTCTCCTCCTCTTGTCATCTCTTCATTCAGGTGAGCAAGGTGTTGATTTTTTAACCTGATCTGGCCCAGTGGTTGGGGGGCTGCGAGGTGTTTGTGCCAGTGTTTGGGGTTCTGTTGCGTTATGCAGTGTGTCTGTAATTCCTCGACAATCTGGGGGTTCTGTTACATTTACTATTCTTTTTGCAAGGGTGGGTATGATGAATCCATTCCTTACTCCTATTCGGGGGTAGGTGCTCTGGAATAGAAGGATGCGATGGATCGTTGAATGATGGTATTAAGCCAATTATAAGTCCGTTCCAAACTGCTCATGTGGGTGAAGTGTCTCCTGTGCCCTTCCTCGCTTTGGGTGCTGTATTATTTTGTAACTTTGTGGCATTATGAATGGCACGGTGGTTAGCACTGCTGCCTCACAGCGCTGAGGACCCGAGTTTTATCCCGGCCCTGGGTTACTGTCAGTGTGGAGTTTGCACATTCTCCCTGTGTCTGCGTGGGTCTCACCCCCACAACCCAAAAAGATGTGCAGGGTAGGTGAATTGGCAACGCTAAACTGCTTCTTAATCAAAAAAAAAGCTTTGTGGCATTATTTTGTTAAAAAATGTAAAATCACAAAATATAACCTTTTAAAAACAACTTGCATTCACATAGCGACTTAAACTAGTAAAACAAGCTAAGGTGCTTCACAGGCAGGGCCACAAAAGACAGTTTGGCACCTTGACTGCCACATAAGGAATCTTAGCGCCCAAAACGCGAGTGGACAACAACATTTTAAGAACTACTTAAAGGAGAAGAGGGAGGTGGATAGGTTACGGGCCAGAATTCCAGGGCTGCTTCCAGAATTCTTCCAGCATTCCAGGGCGGATGGCCTCTTTCTGTGCTGTAACGTTTCTACTTTCGAGCTTAGGGCCCTGGCGGCTGAGGTCAGACGGTCGGTGAAGGCTCGGGCGAGGGAAAATCGGGGAGCGTGCAAGAGGCTGGAAATGGAGGGGCACAGATCACGGAAGGACCGCAGGACTGGGATTGGAGGAAGTTGGAGACCAGGAGACCAGGGAGGAGGAGAGACACTGGACAGGGAATCCTGCAGGGATTTGACAACGAGGATGAACATTAAAAAAATTATCAGAGGAAATACTTGAAATCAAAGTCCTCATTCCCCCCTTGCGTACAATTTGAAAATGATTTATTCATAGGGTGATTGCTAAGCAACGGTTTTATTCAAGGATTTGGATGGCATAATAAACTCCATGTATACCTTGAGGATAAACTCGGAATAGTTATAATGCACTCTGTGCAATGGGTTCTGCTGCTTTTTTTGTGGAGGTGGGTGTCAAACAAGATGTGCTATGATTGCTGAGAGATCAACTATTGTGCTGTAATTTAATATAATTTCATTGGGTTCTATTCAGTTGATGGTTACAAGGAATTGGACTGGGGCGAGAGTGAATTATAAGTGCACAGGTCATTCAGTTGCAAAGATCAGGCGAACACAGCAAAGGTGTGAAACAAAACATTAAATTGTCAAATCTCTTCCTTTTTGTGCAGTTATCAGGCCAAACTGAACCTGGGGTTTCAAACTGAACTATTTTCCATATATTCGGTTGAAAGGTGCAAAGTGAGAGGACAACATCTTTTTGTGACGGAGGGAGAAGGGGGAAAATGAACCCGAGGAATTTTTGTAGTTCAAGTCCTCTGTCTGTAAAAGCATGTTTGTTTTGAAAGAAAAAACATCCCCTCCATTCTACTCATCAGTGTTTGTGATTAAGAATGGAAGGTTCAAGGTCAGCACGGTGGCGCAGTGGTTAACCCTGCTGCCTCACGGCGCCGAGGACCCGGGTTCGATCCTGGTTCTGGGTCACTGTCCGTGTGGAGTTTGCACATTCTCCCCGTGCCTGCGTGGGTTTCACCCCCACAACCCAAAGATGTGCAGGGTAGGTGGATTGGCCACGCTAAATTGCCCCTTAATTGGAAAAAATGAATTGGGCACTCAAAATTTATTTTTTTTAAAGAAAAATAAGAATGGAAGGCTCATTCATCACAGATTTTCAGTTTTGATCAACAGGGTAATTATGTCTTGTTGGGGAGACATTGACTGAGTTTCGTTATTGTCGCATGACACTGATTCTTGCCAAACATCGATCTGTTCAGAACCCTAATGGTGTTCGGGTTTGATCAAAGATATTGTCATAACGTAGTCGGCAGTCTTCCCTAACTGTTCAGTGGGTAAATCGCCTTATGGGATTGATTCTTCGAGCATGTATTCCTCCAGCTTAATCTTTAGCCTGTGTTGTGTTAACTGACTCTAGCTGGGTAATGGTAAGAATGCTATAGTTGGTTCAGAAGTCATTCTATTGAGTGAGAAGGGTAATATGGAAGGTAATGTGTATTTAATCTTGTGGTCTGTGTCGAAGATGTGCAGGAACAATTGAGTCAGCAGACTTCACTGTAGTGGGTGACGGAGCCTCCCTTGGATTAGATTCGTGGAACGAATGCAAAACAATTTGAAGAATGTTATGTCAGCTGCTTTTCATGCCGACTCCAAAGGGATAATTTCCTTGAACATTAACCCGCTAATATTGTTGCAGTGGCTTTGAGCGAGGATCAAGGACGGGAACTGTGTGTTTGCAGCCGGCGGGAATGATAGAACTCTTCTGTTATTTAACCCTTCTCTCGACAGACGAAAGGATTCTGCACACTACCGCGCTGCGTTGCCCCAATATTCTTCGGTATTGTAGTTGGTTCAAATGTATGAAGAGAATGAGCTAGAGATTGTTAGAAATTTCATTGAATATGGAATCGTTTATTAGAACAGTACACCCTGGAGCCAACCAGAGAGCAGGCTATATCAGACCTGACATTGTGCAATGGAATAGGATTCATTAGTGACCCCATAGTGAAGGCAGCAGCTATGATAATATGATTGAATTTTATATTTGGTTTATGGGAAGAAGAGTGGGTTCATGACTAGTATTTTAGAGGGCACGGTGGAACAGTGGTTAACACTACTGCCTCACGGTGCCGAGGACTCAAAGGTAGTACAGTGGTTAGCTCCAGGGTCCCAGGTTCGATTCCCGGCTTGAATCACTGTCTGGGCGGAGTCTGCACGTTCTCCCCGTGTCTGTGTGAGTTTCCTCCAGGTGCTCCGGTTTCCTCCCACAGTCCAAAGACGTGCAGGTTAGGTGGATTGGCCATGATAAATTGCCCTTACTGTCCAAAAAAGGGTTAGGTGGGGTTACTGAATTACAGGGATAGGTTGGAGGTGTGGGTTGCTTAAGTGTGGTGCTCTTTTCAAAGGCTGGTGCAGACTTGATGGGCTGAATGGCCACCTTCTGCACTGTGAATTCTATGACCCTTGTTCGATCCCGGTCCCATGCCACTGTCCATGTGGACATTCGCCCCGTGTCTGTGTGCGTCTCACCCCCACAACCCAAAGGTGTGCAGGTTAGGTGGATTGGCCACGCCAAAATTGCTCCTTTCTTTAAAAAAAGACTAGTATTTTAAACTTAAATGAGGGCCATTATGAGGATGTGAAGGTTCTGTGAATTGACAAATTAGGTTAAGGGATAGATCAATAGAGATGCAGCCACTGACACCTAAAGGGATATTTCAGAATACACAGGACAGATACAGTCCAATGAGAAAGAACATTTCCAAAGTTAACTAAGAATTTTAAGATGAGTGGCAGGTCAGAAGATTGGACAGAGTATTTAAAAAAAACTGCAAAGAATGACTAAAAGATTGATAAGGAGGGAAGAGTTAGAGTATGTGAGAAAGTGAGTCTGGGGAATTGATAATGGGGTAGAAGAGAATGGTAGATGAATTCAACAAGTTTTTTGGAGTTGGTCTTCACCATCAAGGATACAAGTAGCGTTTCCGAGGTAGCTGTGAATCAGGGAATGGAAGGCTGGGAGGAGCTCCAGAAAGTTACAGTCACCAGGGAAGTGGTATGGACCAAATTGTTGGAGCCGCGCGCTGACAGGTCCCCCAGTCCTGATGGACCTCACCTTCTGGTCTTAAAAGAAGTGAGATCGTTGATACAATGGTTTTAATTTTCTAAAATATGAGTGAGTGAATTTAAAGCACTTTTGTTGTTGGTGATTTTAAATGATTTCTGGCTCTGGGAGGTTTAGACCACGGCCTGTATTAGAACGCGGAGTGACGTACCTCACGTTCAAGGTCTCCACACTAATCTGCTCAAGCCTAATGTCCTGTAGCTGCGGTTATTTTCCAAGGTATAACGGCAGTGACACCTCTCCTCCCTTCCCACGCTCCCCCAACTCCTGCAAATCTGGCCCATTATGAAAAAGACACGATGCAGTATAGGAATGGTTATGGTTTGGAACAAGTTGAAGCCCAGTTTCTGTCACGTGTTATTTGTCGCCTGTGTTATTCAGTAGTACATAAACATATGGCTCTTCTCATGTTCTCATGCATACGCACAAACATTGTTCCATATAATGGAATCTGTCCTGTATTAGGCAAATAATTCTGTATAAAATATTCACTGCTAACTTCTGTTGTCATAGAGGGAGTCTTGGCCAATATTTGCTGCATCCAAGATCAAGGACACGACGGCACAGTGGCTGGCACTGCTGCCTCACAGAGGCAGGGCCCTGGGTTCAATTCCGGCCTTGGATGACTGACTTCCTTCCCGCGTCTGCGTGGGTTTCCTCCGGGTGCTCCGGTTTCCTCCCACTGTCCAAAGATGTGCAGGTTAAGGGATTGGCCATGATCAATGCGCGGGGGTTACAGAGATGGGATGGAGGGAGTGGGCCTGGGTAGAATTGCTCTTTCGGAGGGTTGGTGCAACCTCGATGGACTGAATAATAATTTTTCACAGTAACTTCTTTGCTGTGCTAACGTAAGCCTACTTGTGATACTAATAAAGATCATAATAATAAGTGATTATTATTATTTTTATTAGTGTCACAAGTATCCTTAAATGAACACTGCAATGAAGTTACTGTGAAAATTCCCTAGTCGCCACAACGCCTGTTCAGGTACACTGAGAATTCAGAATGACCAATCACCTAATAAGCACATCTTTCGGGACTTGTGGGAGGAAACCGGAGCACCCTCCACCCTATCCTCATAACCCAGTAACCCCACACAACACTAAGGGCAATTTTGATCACTACTGGCAATTTAACATGACCAATCCACCTAACCTGGAGCTGTGAAGCAACTGTGCTAACTACCATGCTACCGTGCTGCCCCGTGTGTCATGCCACTTTAGAGTTGGCCCTTTGTGCTGCCGTCACTTCCAGCTAATCCCGATTGGCTGAATCTGCAATTTGTCTGATTGGCTGTTGGCTTGCAGTATTAAATATTAAATCAAATATTAGTGAAAGCCAGAATAAAGTATTGGAGCATTCGGGGGATTGAGGCTTAGTGGCGATGTTTCTTCATTAGCAATTCGGAGGCCCAGACAAGCGTGGCACAGTGGCTCGCACTGCTACTTCTCAGCACCAGGACCCCAGTTCGATTCCAGCCTTGGGTGACTGTGTGGAGTTTGCACGTGCTCTCAGTGTCTGTGTGGGTTTCCTCCGGGTGCGCCTGTTTCCTTACACAGTCCAAAGATGTGCATGTTCGGTGGATTGGCCGTGATCACTGCGCAGGCTGACGGGAATAGAGCAGGGGAGTGGGCCTAAGTAGGTTGCTCTCTCGGAGGTTCAATGCAAGCTCGAATGGCTTCCTTCCACACTAGGCATTCAATGGAGACGCGAGTTCAAATCCCAAAAGCTAATTGATCTAGAATAAAATGCTCGTCCCATTAATATTGGTAATTAAACTACCGGATTGTTGTAAAAAGCCACCTGGTTCAATAATGTTCTTCGGGGAAGGGAATCTGCCGTCTTTACCTGGTCTGGCCTGAAAGTGATTGCAGACCCACAGCAGTATGGTTGGCTCTTAACTGCCCTCTGAAATGGCCACTGGTTTGTATAAAACACAGTTCAGAGAAAATCAGTGTGGGTATACCTACATCACATGGACTGCAGTGAATCAGTCACCTTCCAGGGCAATTAGGGGTGGGCAATAAATGTTGGCCAAAACAGCGACACCTACATCCCAAGGACAATATTAAGAAGGTGGCTATTAAGTATTTCATAGATTTCATAGAATTTACAGTGCAGAAGGAGGCCATTCGGCCCATCGAGTCTGCACCGGCTCTTGGAAAGAGCACCCTACCCAAGGTCAAAACCTCCACCCTATCCCCATAACCCAGTAACCCCACCCAACACAAGGGCAATTTTGGACACTAACGGGCAATTTATCATGGCCAATCCACCTAACCTGCACATCTTTGGACTGTGGGAGGAAACCGGAGCAGCCGGAGGAAACCCACGCACACACGGGGAGGATGTGCAGACTCCGCACAGTGACCCAAGCCGGAATCGAACTTGGGACCCTGGAGCTGTGAAGCAATTGTGATATCCACAATGCTACCGTGCTGCCCCAAATTTGAAATGTTAAATGCAATATCGAAATATGTGATCAGATTAGATTAATTTGATGTGTTGGAAATTATGATGGAGTCCAGTAATCTTTGGGTTAAATATAACTTGCTACATACTGATTTACAGGACCCAATGCCAGTGTCTACATTAGTCCTTGGAGATGCCTCTGACACCACACCCAACTCTGTCGCCCAAAGACTCGGTAAGACTTCAGTTTTACATAAAAAAACATATTTGCATCGTTTCAATTTAAAAACAAACTTGTTCCCGTTATGTAATCACCATTCCAGTTCTGCCACAACTATCTCAGCGCCCACTCTCCAAAACATAAAGCCCATGGCAGGATGAATGGATGTCAGATTGCAGTCTTCACAACTTTAGGTTTTGTTGTCTAGTTAAAAATAATCCTCTGGATGCATTAAACTCATTACATTAGTGCTATACATTTTAGAGTGTTCCTTTGTAATACTCCTGAACAGGACAGAATTAAAGATTGACATTTAAAAGATTACTTCATGCCTTTAGCTTGCAATCTCAGTCTCTGTTAGTCCTTGCCTGTCCTTCTCTGCTATGGCAATGCTATCAAAGTCGATACTCCTCAGAATATTCCGTTTCCTTCCAAGGTTCAGTTATGCTTTTGTCTGTTGTCTTGGCCTTCCCTATTATCCTCACAATGTTGCAACTAGAGTTTATGGGATTGTCTCCTATTCTAGTTCAAAACTGTGCGACTAATCTCTGCGAAGTTTCCTTCCCCCTTTCAAGTTTGAAGTCGCCCTAAACTTTGGCTCTTCGCCTATATCTCTCCGTAAAAAAGAACACGTTTATTCTCTGGGCTGGATTCTCTGGTCCCCCAGCTGTGTGCTTCTTGGTGGCAGCATTCTCTATTCCCACCGCTTGTCAATGGGATTTCCCATTGAAGCCGCTGGGAAACCTGTGGGCGGGGTGCCCTGCTGGTGGGAACAGAGACTCCTAATGGTCGGGGAATTCCAGCCTCTGTCTTTCTCCCACCCTCCTTGTATCCCAAAACAAAAGGGTTATTCTATGATGACAGAGAGGGAGATAATACCATTCCTTTGGTTGGGAAAATTAGAGGGTAAATTTACCTGCTGCTTTGCTTATTTTTCAGTCCAGGGAATTGTGGAACTAGGGATGCTAGGTGAAGTAGGGCGATAATGATAGCAACCCATCAGTATGGTGGAATTTTAATCCTTTGGTTTCTTTTAAATTTTTGTTTATTTATTAAAAACCTTAGTTATAGCTGTTATCAATCCCTGTATTATTACAGCTAGCTCGATGTGGGTTTCCTTCCACAAATCCCGAAAGACGTGCCGGTAGGTAATTTGGACATTCTGAATTCTCCCCCAGTGTACCTGAACAGATGCCGGTGTGTGGCGACTAGGGGCTTTTCAGAGTAACTTCATTGCCGTGTAAATGTAACCTTACTTGTGACAATAAAGATCATTATTATTATAAGATATTCCCTTCATGAAAAACTGTTGCATTGAGGAGAGACCGATGATGTCGAAATTGAAGAGCAGTATCACAGGATCTGTAGCACAATGAAGATGATTTAGATGCAAATTAAACAATAAATCTGCATACAAAAGGATGAGACTTTTGCACAGAAGTAATATTGTGGAAAAGAGCAGAAAGTTCATCTTGATTAATTCCAAGATCATGGGGAGGTGCTGGCGTAGTGGCATTATTGTTGGAATAGTAACCCAGAGACCCAGGGTAATGATCTGGGAACCTGGGTTCAAATCCTTGCCTGGTCTGGTCGACTGGCAGACCCACAGCTGGGTAAATACACTGTGTATTTCTGAAATACACTCAATAAAGGAGGGACAATAAATGCTGGCCCAGCCAGCAATCCCCCGAACAATGTTTTTCAAAATATCGTCTCTGGAAAAGAAACAAGAATCCCAGCTACATATAAATACCAAATGGAAATATTCCAAAGTATGTTTTAATTTAACTCTCATTTGTTCCTTTAAAGCGAAGAAGACAGGGAAACAAGTTTTCATCAGTTATAACCTGCCCAGCACCAACACCAATCTATCACTGCAGGTGGAAAACCGAATCAAACAAGAAATGGTCACTCATCCAGACAAGTTTTAATTGTAATTTTCTGTTTTAAAATATTTTTTAAAGACGTTATGTTGACTTGTTTAATAAAATGTTCCAAAAGTTGTTGCCTTTTCCTTGTTGTGCATTTTTCAAATTAGGCGGTCAAATACTGAAGTGGGCATTGTTGTGTGGGAGTTTAGTGATTCCAGCGAGCTCGGCAACGGGCTTGGTCTTCATGTTTGCATTTTCTGTGAAGTGCGTGTGAGCTGGTTGTCATTGAGGTAGCGTCCCACTGCCGCGCCCAGCTGAAATGGGCTAACTCAACTTGGGCTGTAGAACAAAGCCGGGGTTTTCCATGTCTACACGGTCCCCAGTACTAATTGTCCTATTAGAAGGCTGAAAGATGGGTTAGCCCTGTAGCTCCAAGCAAAGGTGGGTGCTTGACTTAAACACAAGAACTAGGAGCAGGAATAGGTGATTTAGTCCCTCGAACCTGCTCCGCCATTCAATACGATCATGGCTGATCTCGTCTTGACCTTCCTTCCCGTTCCCCATAACAACCTGCTTCTAATTAAAAGCCTATCGATCTCCTTAAATTTGTTTTAATGTTTTGGCATTCAATGCACTCCGAAGTAGAAAGTTCCACATTCTTGACATTGAGTGAATTAATTCCTCCTCATTTCTGTTTTAAATCTGCCACCCCTGAGCCTAAAACTCTAATTCTAGAATGCCCAACAAGGAGAAATATCCGCTCTATGTCTCCAGCAATCCCCTTTCGCATCTAATCTACCTCAATAACATCTCTCATTCTTCTAAACTCTAGTATAGGTCTAAACTACTCAATCTCACTACACCAGACAAGCCCTCCATCCCTGGAATCAATTGAGTGAACCTTCTCTGAGACGCCTTCAATGCATTTACATCCTAGAGCACGAGGACCAAAACTATGAGCATTACTCCAGGTACAGTCTCACCAATGACATAGTTTCAACAGGACTGCCCTACTTTTATATTCTATTCCATTGCCACTACCTGCTGCACCTGCATACTAACCTGCGATTCATGCACGAGGACACCCAGATCCCTCTGCACTGAAGCATTTTGAAGTTTCTCTCTACTTCGATAATAAGTTGCCGTCTTATTCCTCTGACCAAAATGGATGATCTCACACTTATCCACGTTAAATTCCATCCGCCAGATTTTGGCCAACACGCCTAACCTAACCTACAGCAGCACGGTAGCATTGTGGATAGCACAATCGCTTCACAGCTCCAGGGTCCCAGGTTCAATTCCGGCTTGGGTCACTGTCTGTGCGGAGTCTGCACATCCTCCCCGTGTGTGCGTGGGTTTCCACCGCGTGCTCCGGTTTCCTCCCACAGTCCAAAGATGTGCAGGTTAGGTGGATTGGCCAATGAAAAATTGCCCTTAGTGTCCAAAATTACCCTTAAGTGTTGGGTGGGGTTACTGGGTTATGGGGTTACTGGGTTATGGGGATAGAGTGGAGTTGTTGACCTTGGGTAGGGAGCTCTTTCCAAGAGCCGGAGCAGACTCGATGGGCTGAATGGCCTCCTTCTGCACTGTAAATTCTATGAAATCTATTAAATGTATTTTTTCATCATTGCAACTTACAATCCAATCTATTTTAGTGTCATCTGCAAATTTGGCTCCAGTACATTCTATGCCTGAATCTAAGTCATTAATAAACATTGTAAATAGTTGGGCCCCAATGACTGAATCCTGTGGCAACTCACTAGTTACAGCTTGCCAACCGGAATAAAAAGACCATTTATCCCCACTCTCTGCTTTCTGTTGGTTTGCCAATCCTCTATCCAAGCTAATTAATCATCCCCAACCCCATAGATCTTACCTTGTGTATTAACCTTTTTGTGGGACCTAATCAAATGCCTTCTGCCAAACAACACAAGTTCCTGCATTTTTTTTGAAACAAAATCAAGACCTGGAGACTGTATAAATTGATGTTAGAACATAGAACATACAGTGCAGAAGAAGGCCATTCGGCCCATCGAGTCTGCACCGACCCACTTAAGCCCTCTCTTCCACCCTATTCCCCATAACCCCTTCTAACCTTTTTGGACATTAAGGGCACTTTAGCATAGCCAATCCACCTAACCTGCATGTCTTTGGACTGTGGGAGGAAACTGGAGCACCCGGAGGAAACCCACGCAGACGCGGGGAGAATGTGCAGACTCCGCACAGACAGCGACCCAACGGGGAATTGAACCTGGGACCCTGGTGCTGTGAAGCCACAGTGCTAGCCACTTGTCCTAACCTGCTGCCCATGTTGTACTCCAGCTAAAGTGGATGGGCAGATAATTAATCCCAGAAAGTTTGGTTTTTAAAGCCACTGCTCGTTAGCATCATGGGTTTTGACAACTGCAATTTAATCTGGTTATTTGGATGCTGCTGGTCGATGCAAGCCCTGTCGCCTAAATGTGCGGGTTCTATACAGAGAACCTCATCTCACTCTCTACACCCAATCTTCGTGCCCCCCCCGCCCCCCAAAATCTAATCTAAATGAGGCTTAGGGGTTTTGTTTATTTTTTTGGAAAACTTTTCATTCTGGTTGTCTTGAAGATGATATTGGTTGACCACATGTGTAGCGTTGCACATAGGGAATCAGGACCTAGCATGACAGAGGTCAAGAAGATCAGAAGGCAGGGCATAAACAGAGTGAAGTGAGAGAAGGCAGGGTCGAGAAAAGGGAGGGAGAGAAATGGAGACAAGGGAGAGGGTGCTGAGGGTCGCGGACTAAAATTGCTCGAGTTTATTGGGGTCACAGGTGGTGGTGGGGGACAGTAAAGACTATTTGGCCTGATGATATGGGCCAGCTTCACATTCAGCCCTCAAATCCACACAAAGCTTCCAGAAGCTGGTATATATCTAGTTCCTTTGGTTAGGCAGCAACCTGGAGGATCGTACATTAGGCTACTTGTCCACACCTACAACTGTAAAACTGTAACCATATAAATCCAATTGAACCAAATGTCAACCTTCACTCTGCCTGCTACATAACTCGTGATTAGGAAGGGATGGCAAAAGGATAGACAGCGGAGTTGGGATAAATGGATGGGTGAGAACGCTGGCATCTCAATTTTTCTATTCTATATTGTAAGGGTCCTTCTCGTTTATTCCCTTATTACCCCTTTCTTTTATTTCGCCGTTATTATCTTTGATCCATGGATGATAAATGGACATGTATCTTTAAGTCAAGCAGCAGAATTCAGAAGTTACAGGAGAGAATACTAGTTTCTGCTGGTTTCGTAACAACATGAATGATTTGGCCGTATTTATCTTGTGCTTGACCTCTGAACATACCGAAATGAGGAACATGTCAAGGAAATTGGAGAAACATGGACTGACCACAGATGGTTACTGATGCAGAAAATAATGAAATAGTACATTTTAGGGGAAAAAGAAGAGTTAAAAGAGTGGAGCAACAGATTTGTAAAGATTGGCACCCAGCTAGAAAGGGGAGTATGTTGGTGTTTTATATATGGTGGCGTTGAGTATAAATTTAAGGAACTGATATTGAATTGCGATAAGATATGAGCAAGGCTACAGCTGAAGCACGAGTGCAGTTCAGGAAACTCCACTAGTGGAAAGATACTTTAGCCGTGGATTGGGTCCTCCAAAATGTCACCCAAATGACAGGAAGGAGACATTCAAAGTTGTCAGGCTAGGCTTTAATAATAATAATCATTTTTATTAGTGTCACAAGTAGGCTTACATTAACACTGCAATGAGGTTATTGTGAAAAGCCCCTAGTCGCCATATTCTGGCTCCTGTTCTGGTACGAGGAGGGAGAATTCAGAATGTCCAATTCACCTAAACTGCACATCTTTCGGGACTTGTGGGAGGAAACCGGAGCATCCGAGGAAACCCACGCACACACGGGGAGAACGTGCAGACTCTGCACAGACAGTGACCCAAGCCGGGAATCGAACCTGGGACCCGAGTGCTGTGAAGCAACTGTGCTAACCACTGTGCTACCCATAAAATTTGCACCCTTTTCCCTGACATGGAGGCAATTAAGAGACGGCTATTAGAGGTTTTCAAAATGATAGGTTGTGCGTGTCAGCAGCGAAAGACAAGTTGGCGAGTAATAGCAGGTGGGGAAATGCATTGGAAGAAGTAACCCCAGCTGAGGGGCCAAATTGCCTCCTGAACTATAATTCCTATAATCCGACTGTAAATCCAAGGTGGAGCTTGAAGGGCACGTGCCCTGGCAGAGGCTTGCACATGGCTCATGGACACTTGACCTGTTAACTTTTATTCTCTGACATTAAACAGACAGAAAACCATGAATATTATATTACACCTGGGATTTTCTGATGAACCTCCCACTGTGTGAGAGACCTCACTCGTGGCAAAGGGCCTCAAGTTGTGCCACCCGGGGTGCCTGAGTAGAACCGCATTTACCCAAGTCCTGAATTGTTTTAGAAATGAATATTTGTTGCAAGTCCAGCAGATGGACTGGAGGGAAAGAAAGCACACCTGTTCTTATTCCAAACACACTTAAATATGATTCCTCTTGAGACCCTAGTTTGCAATATTAGCAAACATGTTTCAGCTCCTAAAGGAAGTGTTGACTTGTTTAAAATTAAGAGGTTACGGTTTCTTGTGAAGTAACAGAAAACTGTGAATATATCAGCACACTGATCAGTAATATTAATTATAGCCCAGAGTTAATTCCTGCTGATCGAATTAATTATCATTGTTGAACTTGTAAACCTGACAACTGCCCTGCAGTCTGCGGCATAAAAATATAATTGGAGGGATTAGCCGATACCTGAATTTACGTACTGAACCCTCAAGGTTGTCTGCTCAATGTGGAATTCAACAGGAAATGCATCAATAACAAAAATAGTCACCAGGGGAGTCACGGTGGATAGAGCTGTTTTCGACGTGTGGAAAGTATCGGGTGCAAATATTTTGGGCACCCAAGGGTGGGGAGATAGCTCCCACTGGAGAGTGGGTGACGGACTGTTTATTTCCCGCCCCCCCCCACCCCACAACGAGCAGCCCACCTGCTGCCTGATATTCCCCTTATTCTCACCAGAGACTTCCACCAGGATTGACTTCCACCAGGATTGGGCAGGATGCCAGAGTTAAAGTCTCACGGCCAGGGCTCAGGAACATTTTCTGTCCCTGCTCTTTTTTTATTAGAAAATATTTTATTGAAGCATTTGTAATTTTCACAGTTTTCAGTTTAACACTTTAACACTCCTTAAACAACCACGCGGGCCAACACATGCAAAAAACCTAAAAACAACATCCTCTACTACCCCAGCCCTATTTCCTAATTACCTGTGTACTAAGTTCCCTGTCCTTGTCTTACACTGCCCCCCACCTCCCTTACTGCTGATGTTCAATTTTCTTTGAAGAAGTCGATGAACGGCTGCCACCTCCGGCTGAATCCCTGAATTGATCCTCTCAAGGCGAACTTAACCTTTTCCAGTGTGAGAAACCCTGCCATGTCGCTGACCCACGCTCCTGCCTTCGGAGGCTCAGAGTCTCTCCATCCCAGCAAAATCCGTCTCCGGGCCACCAGGGAGGCAAAGGCCAGAACATCTGCCCCCCCCCCCCCCCCCCCCCCCCCGGGCCCCCGGATCTTCCGATACCCCAAATATTGCCAATTCCACACTCGGAGTCACCCTCCCTTCCAGGACCTCTGACATAGCGTCTGCAAATCCCTGCCTGAATCCCCTCTGCTTCGGACACGCCCAGAACATATGTACATGATTCGCTGGGCTTCCCCCACACCGTCCGCTCCTATCCTCCACTTCCTCAAAAAGCTACTCATCCAGGCTACCGTCATGTGGGCCCTATGGATCACCTTGAACTGGAGCACAAGCCTGGCACACGACGAGGATGAATTAACTCTCTTCACAGCCTTTTCCCATAGTCCGACTTCCAGCTCCCCTCCCAACTCTTCCTCCCACTTCCTCTTCACCTCCCCGATAGGGTCTCCTTCCCATTCCTTATACATCTCCCAGACCCTCCCCTACCCAACCCCCGTTTTTGACATCACCTTGTCCTGTAGTCCCCTCAGGGGGAGGCGAGGAAAACCTGGAACCTGCATCCGGACAAAGTCCCGTACCTATAGGTACCGAAACCCATTCCCACCCAGCAACTCAAAACTCCTCCTCTAATGCCTCCAGGCTCGGGAATCCCCCCTGAATGAAGAGATCCCCAAATCTCTCACTCCCTGCCCGCTGCCACCTCTTAAAGCCCCCACCCCCCCAGGAACAAAACGGTGATTGTCACAGATCGGTGACCACACTGACGCCCCTCCAGTCTCGCGTGCTGCCTCCATTGCCCCCACACCCTCAGCGTTGCCACTACCACTGGGCTTGTGGAGTACGGAGCCGGCGAGAACAGCAGGGGCGCCGTCAGTAAAGCCTCCAGACTTGTACCCTTACAGGATGCCACCTCTACTCCCTCCCAAACCGTCCCCTCCCCCACTATCCACTTCCTGACCATCGATATGTTGGCCGCCCAGTAATAATTAATAAAACTCGGGGAGGGCCTTCTTCACCCTCGGGGGTTTTTTACCAGCCCACACAAAACCCGCGATCGCCTCATTCATTTTCCTTAAAAAAAGGCCTTCGGGACAACAATCAGGAGACAAACCAGCAGTCTCGGGAGGACTGTTATCTTCGCAGTCTACACCCGCCCCGCCAGTGTCAGCGGGAGGCATATCCCACCTGCGGAAATCCCCTTTCATCTGATTGATCGCTTTACCCAGATTTAACTTGTGGAGCTGTCCCCGATCCTTAGCCACCTGGATTTCCAGATACCTCTTCCCCACCACCTTAAAAGGTAACTCCCTTGGTCTCCTTTCCTGCCCCTGTGCCTGAATCGTAAACACCTCGCCCTTTCCCACGTTTAACTTGTAGCCTGGAAACTGCCCAAATTCTTCCAGCGTCTCCATAATTCCAGCCATTCCCCCCAACGGATCTGTGATATAAAGCAGTAAATCATCCACGTAGAGAGAGACCCTGTGCTCCACCCCCCCCCCCCCCCCCCCCCCCCCCCAAATCACTATCCTCTGCTAAACATTCGATGACCTAAGGGCCATTGCCAAGCTCTATGGCCAGGGCAAACACTAGTGGGGAGGTCCCTGCTCTTTTGATTCGCACCCCTATTATCATAGATCACAAAATCCCTAGTGCAGAAGAAGGCCATTCGGCCCATCAAATCTGCACCGGCCCTTGGAAAAGAGCGTCCGACTTAAGCCCACGCCTCCACCTTAACCCTGTACCATCACCCAACCTTTTGGACACTAAGGGGCAATTTTACCATGGCCAATCCACCTAACCTGCACATCTTTGGACTGTGGGAGGAAACCGGAGCATCCAGAGGAAACCCACGCAGACACGAGGAGAACGTGCAAACTTCACAGAGACAGTCACCCAAGGTTGGAATCGAAATCGGGTCCCTGGCGCTGTGAGGGAGCAGTGCTAACCACTGTGCCACTCTGAATTTGGCTTTCAGACTTGTTTTTACCCAGTGTCCTATCTTTCAGGATTCAATGATCATTTTTACCCTAGAGTAGATTGTCACTGTGTACAACCTAGCTAATAAAAACAAAAACACATTGACATGGGAAAAGTAGTGGGGAAAGGAACTTCCGATAATAACTGTCACACAATTGAGTGGTTCTATCCTATTTTGATTATATAGTTGCCCCGTGTGCACTGATCTATACTGGCTTCCTGTCAATAATAATAATCTTTTAGTGTCACAGGTAGGCTTACATTAACACTGCAATGAAGTTACTGTGAAAATCCCCTAGTCGCCACACTCTGGTGCCTGTTCGGGTACACGGAGGGAGAATTCAGAATGTCCAATTCACCTAACAAGCACGTCTTTCGGGACTTTAGGGAGGAAACCGGAGCACCCGGAGGAAACCCACGCAGAGAACGTGCAGACTCCACACAGACAGTGACCCAATTCAAGAATCGAACCCGGGTTCCTGCTGCTGTGAAGCAACAGTGCTAACCACTATGCTACCGTGCCTCCCGACGAAACAATGTCTTTAAAATTCCCATTCCTTGTTTGCAAATGGTTCCATCGTCTCACCCCTTCCCATCTATTTCTCCAGCCCCACATCCCTCCAGGATATCGGCACCCCTTTCATTCTGGCCTCTTTTGGATTCCCAGTTATAATTGCTCCACCATCGGTGGTCCTGCCTTTAGTTGCCTCAGCACCCAAGCTTTGGAACCCCCACCGCAGGCCCCATGTCTCTCCGGCCCTCTATCCCCGCGTCCCTCTCCCCTCTATCCCTGCTCCCCTCTATCTCGCTTCCCTCCTTTAAGACATGCCTTAAAACATACCTCTTTAACCAAGCTGTTGCTCTTCTGGCCCAATATCTCCTTACCTGACCCCGGAGTCATTCTTCTTTTATACTGCTGCCCCCCCGCCCCCATCCACAGCACTGCAGGTCTTTCCTTTTTCACAAATAATATCCAAATCCCTTGTGAAAGCTGGTGTTGAATCTGCTTCCACCATCCTTTCAGACAGACCATCTCAGATCGCCACATCACCTCTCTGGTTCTTTGCTATTTACATCAACTCTGTTCCTTTGATTCCACTCGCTGGTCAGTGGGAATTGTTGCTTCTTACCTACTCCAACAAACCTTTCAGAACATCTCGATTAACTCGCCACTTCACCCGCCCCACACTGGGGAACAATCGCAGCTTCTCCAGTCTCCACACATAAAATTAGATCCTTTTCTCCCTGGTATTATTTTGGTAAATCTCCAAGGCTTTGCCACCCTTCCTAAAGTGTGACGCCTAGAACTGAACACACAACTCCAGCCAGGGACCTAACTAAGCCTTTGGTTGTTTCTCAAAACCCTTTATGAGACAGGCGCATCTCTTTGTCATTGAAGAAAGATTTGTATCTGTGAATCCCCAAATCACACTGTCCTTGTATCCCCTATAAAATTGTACCTTTAAGTTTACTTTGCCCTCTTCAATCATCCCACCAAAATGCCTCCATTCACACTTGGTCACATTACATTTCGATCTCTAAAATGGTAGTATAAATACCCCATGATCAAACTAAATCTTACCTGGTGCCAGCATTGCAGGTAGTCAACATCGGAGACATTCTGCTAACTTTGAAACTCAGTTGATTAAGCTATTTCTCTTTCTGATTTTTTAAAACCATCGCAGCAGGCGCCACCACATTGCAATCTTCTCGCTTTGAACAATTTTTTCTTCAACTCTGCTCACTTTCCTCCAAATAAAGGGTGTTGTTACAGGAACCCATATGGTTCGGAATTTTGCCAGCTTTGGTGTGAATTATGTGGAACATTCCTGGGTCTTCATCCTACTTAGGCCCCCTTCTCTCACCTCTTTCTGTGGCCCACTGATTACTGCATTGATGAGTTCCATGCGGAGTTATAACAATTTCTACCAACTCTAGCGTGAAGCTGCTTCCAAGCACATCTTTCCCTTCCAGCATTCCAAATGTACCAGTGCCCCCGTGACACCATAGCCTACTCCTCAATCGCCCCCCCCCCTCCCTTTTCCACGTCACCATCCAAGCAAACATAGGAGATGCAAGACCTGCCCTTTTATCCCCTCAGCTAATTTAGCAACTGTAACTTTGGCCCCTTAATCCAAGTATTTTTATATAAATTGCAGAAAGTGGAGGCCCCACCGCTGACCCCGGTGGCACACCATTTGTTACATCTTGCCAACCAGAAAATAACCCATTTGTGTCCACTCTGTTTTGTTAGCCAGCCAATCTTTTATCCATGCCAATGTTACCCCACCAGAGCTTTTATTTTCCACAATAGCCTTTGATGTGACACCTTATCAAATGCCTTCTGAAAATCTAAATACAGCACATCCACCGGCTCCCTTTTATCCACAGCATGCTACTTCCTCACAGAACACCAGGAGGTTGGTTAAACATGATTTCCCCTCTCACAAAAACCTCGACTCTGATTACCCTGAATTTATCCAAATCGGCAGCTTTAATGTCTTTAAATAATAGCTTAACATGTGTCATAGGGAAAACTAGCCTGTAATTTCCTGTTTTATGTCTCTCTCTCCATTTCTGAATAAAAGATAATTAAAACCAACGCATCTCATATCTCATAGGAACAGGAGTAGGCCATGATGTGGAGATGCCGGCGTTGGACTGGGGTGAGCACAGTAAGAAGTCTTACAACACCAGGTTAAAGTCCAACAGGTTTGTTTGATATCACTAGCTTTCGGAGCACTGCTCCTTCCTCACTTTTTGGAATGTGTATGCTGAAGTACCCCTTTAAATGTCTGCCATCGCATCTCTATTGACTCAAGCTATTTGCCCATTCACTTATGCCAGCTCTGCGGTCATATCCTCATAATTGCCTTTATTTAAGTTTAAAACACTAGTTTTGGATCCACACTTCTCTCCCTCAAACAGAAATGTAATCAGATTATGATTGCTGCTACGTAGGATTAATTAATGACCTCGCAATGAAGGCGTCCCCGTCTCATTTCACAATACCAGGTCTGGTATTGACCGAACCACAACCGATACTCGATTCAGCATCTTCTCAGACCACCAGCATTTGGGATGAAGCTAATTCTGCTCAGGCAGGAACATTGCTTAAAGGTCAATAGATTTTTGAAAGATGGGGAAAAATAATTACAGGGCGGGCAATGAGAGTTGACACTGGCAATCCGGAGGACAGAAGTGGAAACACAAATGCAGGCCGTCAGTTTCTGGATTTAGAAGGCATATTGACCCAAGTCTACAAAAGGTACCTGTTTTTTTTTCCTCCAAGTAATAAGTTGAAGTTAAGAAATGGAATTTGCTTTGATGACTACCCCACATGTTCACTTTGCCAAGATGTGGCTCTTTGGGTGATTGGGGACACACAAGGCATGTTACTATTGACTTTGGATCACAAGGCAGTCCTTTGATAGGACCCAGGGTTATACTACCGGATAATTAAATATTGGGCAGTAAAGGCACACCTCTAAATTTAAGAGACTTAGATGGTCCCTCCTGCATTACAATACTGGTCATTCACACTCCGTCTAAAACGTGTAACACTGTTCCCTTATCTATGGCCTCAAATTCTACATTTTTAAGAAAAAGTCAAGGATACAAAGCAAAGGTAGCCAACATTTAGCAGATTAGTTAGAAGCACTGCAGGATGATGGGATTTGTTAGCAGCGCTGGGAGTGAGCCCTGGGATTTGGTATTACTCCGAGAAAGGGTTCCTGCAGTTTTGTAGTACTGTGCGATACATTCTCCCTCATTGACCTCTCTGTGGTCGGCCTTTGACAGGGAATACCAATGCCTCATCCGCTGTCCAGTTTAGTAGGACTACTCTTGCCCTCTTCCATTTTTACCTATCCAATCACACGTCATCAAATCTCCAAAAACGGTTTATCTTCCTGCTACTCTTCTCCCCCCCACCCCACCCCACCCCACCCCCACAATGTCCCCAAACCCAGCCGCGCCATTACAACAAACTGCATTTATTTAAACACATTAAACATCCCAGTGAGCTTCACAGAAGCATAATCAGACACACAAAAAGGCAGAAGGTATTAAGGAGGAAGTGAAGAGGTAGATGATGTGAGGAAAGCAGAGGTGGAGAGGGGGAATTGCAGAGTTCACAGCCTGGTGAATTTCATTCTAACATTCACCCTGCCTTTAGTCACACAGGCCTGTCTATTCCAATGTTCTCCCAATCTGAAAATTCCCGACGCTCAGTAAACTTCAACTCTTCCAAACGTCATAGCCTCGTCCACGTCATGCCCCCCCCCCCATAGCCACTACCTGAGCTCAGTGACCAACATCAGCTCCCAGTCCTCCCCCTAGGCCCCATAACAGTTCCAAGTCCCCCTACGCCCAATAACAGCCCCCACCCAGTCCCCTTACACCCCATAATAGCTCCCAGTCCCCCTATGCCCCATAATAGGTCCCAGTCCCCGTACGCCCCATAATAGCTCCCAGTCCACCTATGCCCCATAATAGCTCCCAGTCCGCCTATGCCCCATAATAGCTCCCAGTCCGCCTATGCCCCATAATAGCTCCCAGTCCGCCTATGCCCCATAATAGCTCTCAATCCCACTATGATCAATAGTAGCTCCCAGTCCCCCAATGCCTGAACATTCACATTTTCAGCAATGGTCTCCCCATCTTTGTGACCTTCTCCAACTTGCTCAGGACTTCACATTCGATTCTAAAATAAAAACAGATCCCTGGAGATTTTGGAATTGGAAAAAACAACAGTAAATGCTGGACCATCCGAGCAGGACTGACAGCATCCGTGGAGCAAGAGATTGGAGCCAACGTTTCGAGCCTTTGTCAAAGCTTCATTCTTTTCTACCTTGGCCTCTCATGCATTGCCCCTTCTCGTTGCCCCACTTTGTAGCTGTGCCTTCTGCCAACTATATCCCAGCCTCTGGCGTTCAGTGGTTAGACCCCTTGGTCTCCCGTTCTCCCTTCAAGTACCTCCTTAGTTCCCAACTTTTTCAACAAGATTTTGGTCGCTCCTGCTGATTTGGTTCGGCATCCATTTTTAACCGGTTTAAAACTCTGAAAATCTTTAGGATGGTTTTCTGCAGTAAAGCACTGTGCAGGTTGCTGTTGCAAAATGTCGCTAATTGAAAGTTGCAAGAAAAAGTTATTTTTTTTAACCCTACTTGATGCAATATTGCTAAGAAGGTACATTATAAAACTAGAGCATCAAATGAATTAATCTGTCCTATGATGGATGTTGAAGATTGTGCAATTAGCTATTAATTGCCAACAATGTTACGTTAACCAAGTTTTATGCTCGTCAATTCTGTAACCAGATGCCAACTTCTGTAAGTGGGAAAAGTTGATCGAGTCATCGCTGTGTAGATTCTATAAGCAGATTGCAAAGCAACTTGGGGGATAAAGATTGTAGCCAGTTATATGCTGCAGGAATGGGGTACGGTCAAAATTCAAACAAAACCTGGTCAAGGCCAGACAATTTACAGGCTAATGAAAAAAAGGTGTTTGTATTTATATAACCCAATAAAACACCAGGGCCCAGAGGAACGTTACAAAGCAAAAAGACAACATTCCACACAGCCATAACCATATCCCCGATTTAAGGTTCTTTGACCATTTGGTGTGTTGTTGCGCAGATTAGTGCAAAGAGAACCCTATCCCAACGTAAACTCGTTACTGAAAGAGAAAAATTAATGGTGGAGAAAATAATATACTTTTGGATGGGAGTTTTGAGCAGTGACATGCTTGTGTAGCACTAAATGGAACATGCTCTTGTTACTTTCCCCCCCCCCCCCCGAATTAAGCACTTAGGTTACATAATGCATCTACAATGCTGCAGTACCATTTCCGTACTTAAGAGGGCATCATCTCTCCAAGTGCAGCAAATGGTTTGCAGGTTACAAAGCTCTTCGAACGTGGAAACAGACCATTCAGCAAGAAAAAAAAAGTTCAAAGCCAAGTCGGAAAATGAGGAATACTGAAATTCCTTTTCAAGTTATAAAAGACCAGGACAGCGGTTTTACTGATGCGCTTCATTTCCCAACTTTACTGTTTTTCCCCTTTTGTCAGTTTGTTCCAGTGTAGGTCCACCCACACGGGTTGTAATCAAACACCACAAACCCAACTTATTCCCATACCTCTTTATTCATCGCACTGTCACCACCTTTTTAAACCCATTCTTAAATACGGATGTGGTTTCTGCTTCAGTCACCAACTCCAGCACTGCATTGCACAAGACTCTTCGGGAAATAAAGGATCTTCTCCTCAGTTCTAAATTTCTCAGACCTAATCCCCCCCTTTCATTCACTTTGTTCTACACTGTTCACCCACTGCAAAGGGTCCATTTCTATCCATCCCACCTCTTTGTTTCAAAGATCTCCAACTAAAATCGCCCCACCATCTCCCTCCCATCCAATCTAAGCTGCTACAAATTTTCAAAGCTTTGCTCGGGCAGCACGGTGAAGCAGTGGCTAGCACTGCTACCTCACGGTGCCAAGGACCCGGGTTCGATCCCGGCCCTGGGTCACGGTTCGTGTGGAGTTTGCACATTCTCCCCGTGTCTGCGTGGGTCTCACCCCCCGCAATACAAAGATGTGCAGGTTAGGTGGATTGGCCACGCTAAATTTCCCCTAAATTGGGGAAAAAGCAACTTTGTAAATCCTCGTACCAGGCAACACTGCAGAGGAGACAGAGTCAGAGTAGGAGCCTCAGAATGATATATACAGTGCAATGGTCCCAGAATAGAACCCTATGGGGCAACCACTACCCACTTCCAGCCATGAAGAGACTGCTCTCAACTCCTTCTGGAAATATAGAACCTTCATTCTAACCAGTTTTTAAAAACAAAAGTTCCCCCCACCACCCGCATTCCCACATCTTCTGGAATAACCTCCTGTATGGTTGGAATAACCTGTATGGCTGGGATAACCTCCTGTAAGGATGATTGTCAAAGGCTTTCTGAAAGTCCATGTCCACCCGTCCCGTCCACGTCATGGGTTGGCTCCACAAAGAATCCAACAGGTTAGACAAGTCCCATCTTCCTTACCGCAATCCAGTTTGCCTCTTCGGCTAATTTTCTCGCCATCTCTGTAGTAACTTGCTTTCTTTTTTTTAAAATCAGAGATTGAAAATACTGCAGGTGCTGGCAATGTGGAACAAAAGGCTGGAGGGCAAGAAAAGGAGGGAGGGAGGGCGAGAGGCAGAGAGAGACACACACAGAGGCAAAGAGGGAGAGGCAAAGAGGGAGAGGCAAAGAGGGAGAGGCAAAGAGGGAGAGGCAAAGAGGGAGAGGCAAAGAGGGAGAGGCAAAGAGGGAGAGGCAAAGAGGGAGAGGCAAAGAGGGAGAGGCAAAGAGGGAGAGGCAAAGAGGGAGAGGCAAAGAGGGAGAGGCAAAGAGGGAGAGGCAAAGAGGGAGAGGCAAAGAGGGAGAGGCAAAGAGGGGAGAGAGAGAGCAAGAGCGAGAAAGAGACAGAGCAGGATTGCATAGAGATGTAATAGTTTTCAGGCAAGGAATGGTAAAATAGGACCCTGTAAGAACACGTTCATCAAGGAGAGGTAACGAGGAAGGTAGACAAAGGAGAACCAGTGGATGTTATCTATTTGGATTTCCAGAGTCTCAACAAGTCTGAGATACCCGTACATGCCCTTCCTCTATCGAAGTAGGGATACAAAACATAAAAGTGGACAATGAAAATGACTTTATTTCCATTTTAAAATATTCACCGGGTAGATGTAATATGCAACGCTCCGGCACTTTGGGGGGGAAAGTGTGTAGGGTTCAGACATGACGTTCATTGGCTCATAAAATGCAACAGTAGTCAACGTCACAGCTGGCAGGAAAACCTGGGTGCTTTGGCGTTTAACCGTGATCTAAAAGTGAACAGAATCTAGTGGGAAATATGTGGGGGTCACCCTGGCAATTTATGGTAGTGAAAAATTATATCGATAGGTGTAACTAGTGCCACTTTAAGCCACTAGCAAATAAAATACAGAGTGTGTGTGTGTGTGTGGGGTGGGGGGGGGGGGTCTTTAAAAATTCAATTCATGCTTTCCACACATATATAAATTACACCTGTACATTATTTTTAAAAATATGATTAATAGCATACCACAGCCTAGAAATTACAAAACAGAACACCACTATAATTTACAATTAAAGTCCTGATAAAAGTGGGAGAGAATGGTGAGGGGAAATACTGGCATTAAAATCACAAATATTAGCACAGTTCCTGAATCAGATTAACAGCTGGGCAGAAGCCGTTAACACGGGGTTTGCACATCGCTTGGTTTGATTTTTGAGAAAACATTTGCCTTGGGTTAGTGTGCCACACAGGAAGTGATTTTGAACCCTACATTTAAAATAAAGCACAATGGATGATTCACTCTGTCAATAGGGGAGAGTGGGGTGGGGTGTGGGGAAAGAGGAGGATATTAAAAAAAAAGGGGGGGGGGGAATAGGGGAGGAACCCCAAGCAGTCAGTCGAGCTGCGGTTCATCTTTATGTCCCACTCAGCATGTTGAACACCAACCTCGGCCCTTCCCTCAGTGGCTTAGCAGCTCAGTTCCTTTTGACATTTGAGTTTCCCCTCCAGCGTGGCGAGTGCATTATCTTCCGTCGCCGATGACCCAGTGTGCTCCAGGCGACCGAAAAGTGCTCAAGTGGCTCCCAAGCTTCTCTTCACATTGTTTGACAAATTGTTAAAGGCGCTGTCCCACTGGCGTCGGGGAGAGCGGTAGTCTTATTTTTTAATAAAAAGGTGCCCCGTCCGTAACTAAAAGATCTCTGCAAAAAGCAGCCACTCCATTAATTATCCTTTCACAAAAGAAAACCTGTCGGATGATACTTGTGCAAAAAAAACACTTGACTGTAAACAATAAAATCAAATCATTTCGGCCTAGTGCCATTGGCGGTGGTGCTCGCTGCTGTCAGCTCGGAGTTTGGATTTTCGTTGAGGCCAGAGTAATCCTTGAGCTCAGTGGTGTTTGAGAGCAGCGGCTGCTCGACCTTTTTGGGGGGGATGAACGGCTGCCTGGTGTAGTGATCGCCATCGTCTATGCTTTCAGGCAGGCCTTGTCCTTTGCTTTCAGGCAGGAGCAGAATACAAATGATGCAGATCACCGTGCAGCAGGCAAAGATCACATGATGCAAGAAGTACCCTTGCTGGTTGTGAAGCTCCATGATTGGTGCGGTCAGCTGACCAAATCCGGCACTGGCCAAAACCAAGCCCAATCCCCCGCCCCTGGGAGAAAAAAAGAAAAGAAAAGTTAGATTAACACCAGGGTGCGCTGTAAACTCATTCATCTCCCGCAGCTTTCCTGCTCAATCTGACGATTCCCAAAACAGCTCAAACCAAGTCAGATATTGAATTTAGGACACAGCAACCTAACAAAAAAAAACCCAACTCCGCAAGCTATTAGTTATGTACTCAATAACCACCTTTACACCTCTTAAAACAGAATAAATCACCCAATAAATCACGAATGGGACAATGCTATCTGCACAGTTCTCATTTCGTCGGGATGGTGTTTAGCCAGAAACGATTTCACTGTTCAGGACTAGAACACACTGTAACTAACTGACCTGCCCTGCCCCAGTTTGGTATTGCTAGTATCGAACTGTTCTCGTTGCTGACCTGGCACTCCATTTCAATCCACAGCAGCAATACCCTGTTTGCCAACTGCAGAAGACTGGATACATGGGACACTTCCCTGGCTTCACCTTTTGAACTGATCCACCAATGTTCTTAGGTAATGAAGAAAATAATGGCACTAAAAAGGGTGAAAAGTTCCCAGGACCAAACGCTTTCCACCCCAAGGCTTTAGGAAAAGCCAATGAGAGCCCTGGAAAATTATGGTTCGGGCGTCTGCAAAGCTCTCTCGATGCGGGAAACATTCCTTTAGATTAGAAAATGATGTGCCTCCCTCCGCTATTTAAGGAAGGTGACAGAGGAAACCAAGGAATGAGTTTGCCTCACATTGGTCATCAGGAAACTGCTGGAACCTCAAGAATAGGGTCACTGAATTCTGTAAAATTCCTGAGCTCATCAGCAAACATCCGTATGGATTTGTGAAGGGAGGGTCGTTTTGTTTTTGAAGAGGTGACTAAAGTGATGGACTGAGTGGTATATTCCAGACAGCCAGAAGGTGGGCAGAAGAACTGGAGCCATCAATCTTTTACATACTTTTATGAGCATTTATTTACAGAGATTCACATCACAAACATGCACCTCCTAACCCCCAGTTTGTCTGTTCCTTTTTAAAAGGGGAAAAAGTGATTGCCCAGTTAAAGCCTACGGCCTGCATATATTTGAACACAATTAATATATAATTGGGAATTGGACAGTACGTTCATAACCAACAGAAAGCCATTGATAAAGTCTCTAAGAGACTGTTAGCAAAATTGAAGTTCATGGAATTGAAGGTAAATTATTGACCTCATTAGGAAATTGGCTGTGAAGAGAATAATGGACAGGTGCTCTAATTGGCGGAATGTGACGTGGTGTCCCGCAAAGATCTGTGCTGGGGCCTCAACTATTCCACCGGAATTATTAATGACTTAGCTGTCGGGATAGAAAGCTCAGTAAGAAGTCTTACAACACCAGGTTAAAGTCCAACAGGTTTGTTTCAAACACTAGCTTTCGGAGCACTGCTCCTTCCTCAGGTGAATCAGATGAAGGAGCAGTGCTCCGAAAGCTCGTGTTTGAAACAAACCTGTTGAGACTTTAATCTGGTGTTGTAAGACTTCTTACTGTGCTCACCCCAGTCCAACGCCGGCATCTCCACATCAGGAATAGAAAGCTGTTTGCTGATGGCAGAAACATAGGTGGCACCGTGAGCATTGCAGATCGATGCGCTAAGTGAAGTGGCAAGACCATGTCAAATGGAGGCGAATGGAAGGTCATCCAATTTGGACATCCAAAAAAAAGGATAGAACAGGGTCATTTCTGAATGGTGAAAAGCTAGAAACAATGGAGCTCCAACAAGATTTCAGGGTTCAGGTCCATAGATCATAAAAATGTCATGCATCAATCAAAAAGATTAATAGACGGAGGGTGAAAATAAGGAGACAGAAGTCCTGCCTCAGCTGGGATACTGAGCAATTTTGGGCAGCACATTTCAGTAAGAATATACTGGTCTTGGAAAGGAGTGAAGTGGAAATTTACAAGAATGATACCTGGACATTAAAGAGTTAAATTACAGGGGGTGGGGAGATAATTGCACAAAGCAGGGTTATATTCCCTGAAATTTAAAAAGGTTAAGTTATTTAATCAAAATTTAAGGTATAAAGGGGAACAGGCAGGGCAGTTGGACTGAAATTATTTCTGCTGATTGGAGAGTCTGGAATCAAGCCTCATAGCCCAATAATTAGAGCCAGATCATTCGCGATTGAAATTAGGAAACGCTACATCATACACGAGGGTAGAAGTTTAGAACACTCATCCGCCAGGGATGTCCTCGAATATTGCCACTGAGGACCATGTGGCACAGGTTTTGCCAGCATGGGATCCTCCTGGGTCCATGCCTACTCTCGTTTCCTGGATACAGGCAGGGTATCCAGGTGCTTTAGTGCGATTGTAACTTTTTCCATTACTGACGGAGGGACAGCAGTAGGTAACTCAGGGCATCAGCATTGGCGATGTGCACACCAGGGCAGTACTCAAAGGAGTACTCATAGGCCAACAACAGTGCCCAATGGTGGATCAGAGCCCAGGAACAAACGTCTTGACCAGACAGCCTCCCAAACAAAGCACACGCCGAGCACCATGCAAGCTTCAACGTTCTGTGCAAGCCCAAAACCCGTGCACAAAGCTCCCCAGATTACCTGCATTTAAACAGAGGCAGCAAAATAAACGTGTGGCAGAGCTGGGAGGCCACTGGACTTGCTGACGATGGTTTCACGTGAGGAGAGGAATCACAGGACAGGGGCAGTGAATCATTGTGGCATGCACAGTCAACACAGTTATCAAGGTGTTACAAGCGAAGTGATTGGTCACACTGTTGGAGGCAGTGAAAACAGATTTGTCTCTCTCCCACTAGGCCTGGCTGAGACTAATCCATTCAAATTTACACAGAACAAAGTACATGCTGATGAAATATAACCAATGTACATATTGGGCTCTTTAACATTAATAAACGCGACCTAATAAAACAGCATCAACTAAACTGGATAAGTCACACCAGCACAGATTAGTCGGCTATTAAGTAACGTGCACTATATCAACTCAGCCTTCGGGGGATTTAAACTGAATACTAAAGGCAAATAAGAGTTTACTGGATTAATGCTAATGGGACCCAGTCAGCTGTCCGTTTTCATCTAAACAGGATTGTTTGCCATTGTATGTCAGTGGAAATGCTTCACACAACAACCTAGAAAGTTCAGAGATTCAGAGAGGCTACAGATAGAGCTTTTTTTAAAAAAAAGGCTGACTGCTCACAAAAAAAAACCCATAACTCAGGGTGAAAATAAAAACAGCCCTGTGCACCGTTTTGAAGCAGCTGTACCATTAGAACACTTCATAATTTTAACCAGCGTCGGAATTAGACGAGATGACAGAATTATTGAGGGGAGGGAAGGCCTGGTTTGAGTGGTTTCCACTTTCTGGAAAGGCCAATGTTGAGAGGTGATGGAAATGTTAGTCTTGAGGATGCCTAGAGGACTGGATAACGTGGACCATGACCAGCTATTTTGCCTTGTCCGAAAGGCCAGAAAAAGGGGACACAATTAAACATAATTTGTGAAAGCACGGCCCTCGATTTCAATCCCGCCCCCACTCCTCCCACCCAAGGCAGGGAAGGGTTGGGCATGGGTTAGGATTACAATTCCACAAATCCCGGTGACAACACGCATCAACGGCATAGGCCTTCCAGGAGGTTCCTGCTAAAAGCAGGTGGGATTCCATTTAAGAGTCGACGTCACAGCACGATGATGTAATTGGGCCAATGCAAAGTGTCATAGTCGCCAAGTAGCTCACTGTCTGCTTCCAGGCAGTAACGTGGCAGGAGGAAATGAATGGCCTAACAAGGCCTAGAGAAGTTTTTAAACCTTCCCTGCTCTTAACTCCTTATTAGCCAGAAGGGGGAAGTATATTCCCCGGGCTTCTCTCCCGCAACAAATCAGTGAGCCATCCAACCTCTGAATTTCCTGGATATCCACATGACCCCGAAGAGGGAATAACCCCAGCTCTCCTAGGCTTAGACCTAGTCAAATAATTCGCCAGACGATTCCCATGGGTCTCCGATTGCTGAGGCCGCTGCCGCTCGACGGTCAGATAGTGAACCTGGTCTGCTGAGGAGTAGTTTTATTCAAACAAAGCCCGACCATTATGATTGGTCCACCATATTCTACCTGGCACATCTTCTGACTCCCAGGTAGAAACCGAGGCTATTTCATGGAGTGAGTGATTGGTTTTTGAAATAGGCTTCATCGGGAAACGGTAGGAAAAGATAGTATTGATTCATTCAGATGCAAATTCGACACAGTTTGTGAACAGTCCCAAGTAATTCGATACATGATGCGCGTGGCATTCTTCAAATGAAACCTCAAGGGCTATGGCTTTACCTGCCCCCCCCCCCCCCCCCCCGGGGCTGTGGCACTACCTGCCCCCCAAGGATTCAATGCAAAGTCTGTTAGCACCTCGGAAAGCAGCCTTACGCAAACAAATTTCTCCCACCCAGAACTTACTGATGCCAGGAGTGAGCAGCATCCAAGGTACACAATGTACTTTCGGACATGGGGGCAAAACGACCTATAGAGAGCCCGGCGGCGAGGATATAGAGAGCCCGGCGGCGAAGATATAGAGAATACAGGAACGAGTCAATCAATATAATTGTAGCTGAGAGAGGGAGTACTGCAATTCAGCACAAATGCCCAAAACTGGCAATCTTTACAATATCATTTTAATACATTATTAATGAAAGCACTGAACCAGCAGATGGCAGGGCCACAATGTCATTCTTCTCTTTTGAGGTAACTGAATTCAATGGAGTCCACAACCTAATTATCTGTGGATTTTGGGAGCACATAAAACCAGATTAAAATCTTGACTTTGGCAGATATTCCCCACAGTTTCCAGTCTGTCCCTAAGGCCCGGTTCTTGCCAGATGAAACCAATGCAACCAAGCCTGATACGATAAGAGCCGCTGTTTTCAGTGAAAGTACAAACCTCTTTCAGGCGTACGGGGGTTCCTCGCCGTGCGGGTAGGAACCACAACCACATTCAGGAATCGCGAGTGTATCCCTGACTCAAACCCAATCTTACTTGTCAGTTTCACAAGAGGCAGCATTGTGCTGAGCATCTGTCTACAAGATCCATCCCTCCCCCCTTGGTATGTTTGTGTTCTTCAGACTCTGGTGAAGGACCACATCCAATCTGACGGCAAGGTAAAGATATCAGGGTAATTCTGACGTGCGGCAGTGAAATGGGTGTATAATCGTACCGGCAGCTCATTTTACATCTCCCCTGGATCCATTGTCAGCACTGACTTCGTGGATGATGTACCATCAATTGAGCGCGAGACGAGTTGCTGGACAAAAGTATGGCTTTAATCAGCTAGATGTTAGCCCTGCGGTCGATTACAGTAAATGGACGACCGCCGGGAGTACTGGGTATTTATACCCCGCCCTGGAGGCGGGGTTAACTCAGCCTCTCGACCAATCGGGGAGGCGTCACATGACTGGTCTCAACCAACCGGTCGAGAGGCACATGACTGACCAGGGCCAATGGTAAGCCGGTGTTCTGCACCAATGGCAGGCAGCTATGCTAATCATACCACCGCAGTGGGACAGAGGTTGGTCAGCAGGAACGTCTTCAAAACAAAAAGGCCTAAAGGGGACCCCAGGTTGTGTGCCACTTGGTATGGAGAATGATCAGCCCAACTAAAGATGGCGAATCTTGTACAGACACAAATGTCCAGTAGCAACACCCTTCTGTCTCAAGCTCGAGTATGCAGCTTGAAAGCGATCACTAAGCGAGTCTGTCGCTCAGCTCCAGAGAGAGAAGCGGAGCCATAAACTGGCATAGAATTCACACCATTACTGTCCGCACCAGGTTCACAGCAGCAGTGACCTCTGAACAGGAGACAGATTTGGTAATGGTTGTATGAATGTAGTACTACCAGAAGCTCCATCAAGTGTTCTCTATTTTAAAGTTAAATGCTGGGGCAATCTACCACACGTCACTGCATTTCATAGAGAAAAGCAGCTGCTGGATTGACTCTGACGTAATATCACTTTCCAATCGGGACTTTCCAGCTCCCGACTTTACATTTAGCTCCCACTTTCTCTGTGGGCGAAGATGCTGCTAGGGTGGTCGTCGCTGGTGCTTTTGGGTGGGGTGAGTGGACAAGGGCACGAGACTCCACCAAGCTGCTGAACGTTGCTGGAATGTTCTGCTTTTGGTTTCTACGAGGAAAATGACATGACTGTATCAATGCACCCCGAAGTGTGATTTGGAGGAATGCAGAGATCTCGGAGGATCAGAGGGCTGGAGGAAATTTCAGAGATCGGAAGGGGTGAGGTCAGGAAGAGGTTAAAAAACAAGCACGAGAATTCTTTAAGGCGTTACAAACAGGGGAGACGATGCAGTCCATTGAGCACAGGAGTGTTAACAAGGTTTTAAAAGCTGGTGAGACGTTGGCCTTCATCTCAATGGGTAGGAATGCAAAGAGCTGGAAGTTACACTCCACTTGAAATCTCTGGTTAAAGATAACCTTTATTAGCGTCACAAGTAGGCTTACATTAACACTGCAATGCAGTTACTGTGAAAAGTGCAGCATGGTGGTGCAGTGGTTAGCACTGCTGCCTATGGCACTGAGGACCCGGGTTCGATCCCGGCCCCGGGTTACTGTCTAAGTGGAGTTTGGACATTCTCCCAGTGCCTGCGTGGGTCTCACCCCCATAACTCAAAAGATGTGCAGGTTTATCATAGAATTTACAGTGCTGAAGGAGGCCATTCGGCCCATCGAGTCGGCACCGGCTCTTGGAAAGAGCACCCTACCCAAGGTCAATACCTCCACCCAACACGAAGGGCAATTTTGGACACCAAGGGCAATTTATCATGGCCAATCCACCTAACCTGCGCACCTTTGGACTGTGGGAGGAAACCGGAGCACCCGGAGGAAACCCACGCACACATGGGGAGGATGTGCAGACTCTGCATAGACAGTGACCCAAGCCGGAATCGAACCTGGGACCCTGGAGCTGTGAAGCAATCGTGCTATCCGCAATGCTACCGTGCTGCCCTTAGGGGGATTGGCCACACTAAATTGCCCCTCAATTGGAAAAAAGAATTGGGTACTCTAAATTTAAAAAAGTTAGTGAAAATCCCCTAGTCGCCACACTCCAGCACCTGTTTGGGTACAGTGAGGGAGAATTCAGAATGTCCAATTCACCCAACAAGCACGTCTTTCAGGAATTGCGGGAGGAAACCGGAGCACCCGGGAGGAAGCCCACGCAGACACGGGGAGAACGTGCAGACTCCGTACAGACAGTGACCCAAGCCGGGACTTGAACCTGGGACCCTGGCGCTGTGAAGCAACAGCGCTACTGTGCCACCTTCTTCAGGTTAGAACTGCGTTCAGTTCTGGGCATCACACCTCAATAAGGAGGTACTGGATTTGGAATGGGCGCACTGTCGATTCTGCAGAAATGATACAGGCTGCTCGCATGGTCTCCTCGGTTGCAGAACACTAAAATAGTTACATTAGGAGGATAGGTCTTGCAACCCCTTGAGCATAGAAGATTAAGAGGTAATCTAATGTAGGTATTCAATGATGATTAGAGGACTCGATAGGCTGGATAATCTATTCCCACTGGTGGGGCCACCCAGAACAAAAGAAGCATAACCTTAAAATTAGAGTTGGGTGTTCGAGGGTGATGTCAGGAAACCCTTCTTCACACAAAGGGTAATGGGAGCTTTGAACTCTCAGCAAAAGAACTGTTGAGAATAGCAAATTGAAAACATCAAATCGGAGACTGGAAATGACTTAACCTAAAATAAGATTTAATAGTTAGTGCATGAAGGCAGCTAAATGGTGTTAAGATACAGATCAGCCATAAATCAAACTGAATGGTGGAACGTGCTCAAAAGGCCGAATGGTTTACTGCACCTCTTATGTTCACTCTACGGAAGACAACATTGTACTATTAACGTACAAACATCTTTGGGTCGTTTACAAAGAGATGACGAACCATGGAGGGCCGTATAGGAAGAGACACCAAATACTGGGTTGGAAGGGTTGCTTTTGCAAAGGTGGGTTTTTTTCCCCCTAAGAGGAGGACAGAGAGGGAGAGAAACAGAAAGGTTTAGGAAAGATGTGCTGGACAGTTGGGTTGAGGTGACCTTGCAAGAATGTTACCAACTGACCCATGGCAGAAACATGCACAAACAGTCTCCTGGAGCTGGATGTTCAAGGAGAGCTATATGTCACGGTCAACAACATCAAAACACTGCGGCGAGGTAAAAAAAAAAGGACCAGGAGAAATAATGCGCCATCACAGCGTGTTATTGGTTCAGGCAAGGCTGAGATGCAGTGCTGAAAATGATCATCTTTGGTTAGGTAAAGAAATGCATGTCCCAATATGCTTTACAGCCAAATTGTACTTTTGTGACTGTTGCAATGTAGGGAACCCAGCAGCCATTTTGCACACTGAAAGATCCCAAAGCAAGATCACAGTAATGTGTTAAGGACCAAACAATCCAGTTCTATGGTGATGCTGATTGAGGGATAAGTTTTGGCCAGGATCCCGGGGATATCTCCCCTGATCGCCTTTGAGCCAGTGTCTATATCTGATTCATGCACCTCAGGGAGGCAGATGGAGCCTCAGTTTAACATCACATCCAAAAAAACCAACACGCCTGACAGTGCAGCATTCCCTCAGTACTATTTACCTGCTTGGAATATATTCTGCTTCACATGTGCGGACACGAAGCAGAGGAATATTGCCCTTGTAGATGCAGATATTTAATGCTTTGTAAGCATTGGGACTTTCCACATCAGGTACAGCGCAAGCTCAGTCCAAAACAAAGCTCCCTCAATTCTGTCTGAAAGATTCATGTTGTGTTACATTTCCAGGTTTGGGGCCATGTATATACCACAGACTGATCGCTATTATGAACAGTAATACCCAAACTCATTTTCCACGGGACCATCAGTCTGGACTGGGTTCAATCGAAGATCCTCGGAAATGAAAAGTATAGAATCGCTGCTGTCTCATTAAGGTGACCTGTCATTTGTACTGCCTATGTTTTTTTGACAATTTGAATACATATTCATGAACATATACGTAGGGCTGGCACAGTGGTTAGCACAGCTGCCTCACAAGTGCCAGGGATCCGGATTCAATTCCAGCCTCAGGTGACGTGGAGTTTGTACGTTTGTACATTCTTCCCGTGTCTCCGGGTGCTCCGGTTTCCTCCCACAGTCCAACGATGTGCAGGTTAGTTGGGATAGGGTGGGGGAGTGGTCCAGGTAGGAGCAGACTGGATGGGCTGAATGGCTTCCTTCTGCACTTTCGGTATTCCATGTTCCATATTTTGCACAAGAGTTTGATATTTGAAAAGAAGATTGATTTCATAAAGCTTATGAGATAACCTGCAGAATTTTAAATATATTTACACAAACACACACGTGCACAGGACAAAGGTGGGTGTGGGTTAAGCTGGCAGCTAGGATTCATTATCTGGTAAATGGGACCGAGCTAAATTGTACACGGGTTATTTCAATGTGTTGACAGTTTTATGACCTTGGTGGAGGGATGTGAGCGGCTTCATTTTAACAATTAGCTATTGAGTTACATTTAGTTTCATCTTTGGCAGTAAAGCCAGATTCGAGACGATTGCGAAAAAAATAAATCTACAGAAGGCAACGAATGATGGCACGAGAATCATCCTCGAGCAAACATCAATAGAAAAAAAATAAATGGTTTCAATTGTCACACGTCTGCAACTGGACGTGTAGCTGGAACAGAGTATTTTCTAGCGAGGTTTAAAGTTAAATAATTAAATTTTGTAGTGATTTTGATTGATTTTCTAACATATTTCTTCACAAAGAGTTTACGAGAAAGGCAAGCGCACACTTGCCAGACTTGATGGGTCCAATGTGCTGTACCATTCTATGATTAGTCTCGCTCATCTTTCTTAAAAGCAAAAGATGGGCGGAATTTTCCAAAACAAGTGTCATTTTTGGCGAGAACATGTCGGTGCGATTAGGGTGGCGCGGTGTTTAGCACTGCTACCTCACAGCTCCAAGGACCTGGGTTCGATCCCGGCCCACTGTCTGGGTGGAGTTTGCACGTTCTCCCCGTGTCTGCGTGGGACTTACCCCCACAACCCAAAAAGATGTGCAGGGTAGGGTGGATTGGCCACGCTAAATTGCCCCTTGAATGGAAAAAAAAAAAAAAGAATTGGGCACCAATATCAGCGATATTCCCACCGGCCAACAGCGGCAGCGCAATCCGGACAACAATTTTCAGGCACTTAGAGGAATTCTTTATCCTCTGACGTGAAAAATGCAGTGTCAAAGACGTGAAGCACCTGATTCGCCTGCCCTGGGGGTCATCTGAGAACTTCAAATGAAGGGGGTGCTGCATTTAAACGGCTCCACAGCACTTGCAATCATTCAAACCAGGAGGGTGGCAGAGAGGAAACCAGCTTTTCGATTTACATAGGACCCCGTTAGCAGTTTGCTGGATGCCATGGAGAAGAGAGATGGATTACAATATACCCTCACGCTGGCAGGAGGCCTTCCAGCCAAGGCCATGAATCTCACCTGGGAGACGGTGGCAGCACTGATCAAGAGAACGGGCGTGCAATGCAGAAACAAATATGAAAGACCTCCTCCGATCAGCCAGGATAAGTGCTCCTCGTCTTTCCTCTGCACTCCATCCTTCCATCACCTCCCTGGAAAGTCACCTCGATTCCACATGCCGCCAACTCCTGTGGCCCTAGCGCGTGACCTCCCCCCAGCACTCATCAGAACTCCACCCTACTCAGGTGCAGTGCCCACACATGGCCGGTGCCATTGGCTTCTGACCTACCAAGTGTCCAGCTCACATTACCCCCTTTTCTGTTCCTGCAGGAGAAGAGCGTTCACAACCACCACATGCGAGAGAAGACAGGCGGTGGAGTGCCCGAGCTGAAGCTCTTGACTTTGTACGAGGAGCGTGCTATGGAGCTCACGGAGGAGGAGCAGGAATGGGCCTGCAAGAGAAAAAAAAGTGATGATCGGTGGCACCTTCATCCAGATGACCAGTGATTTTGGGTAGTCCAAACCCATGACCAGGCCATGTACTAAACCCATGGCCGTTGCTCCAGGCCACATACTAAACCCATGACCGTTGCTCCAGGCCACATACTAAAACCATGACCGTTGCTCCAGGCCACATACTAAAACCATGACCGTTGCTCCAGGTCATGTACTAAACCCATGGCCGTTGCTCCAGGCCACATACTAAAACCATGACCGTTGCTCCAGGCCACATACTAAAACCATGACCGTTGCTCCAGGTCATGTACTAAACACATGACCGTTGCTCCAGGCCACATACTAAAACCATGACCGTTGCTCCAGGCCACATACTAAAACCATGACCATTGCTCCAGGCCATGTACTAAAACAATGACCGTTGCTCCAGGTCACATACTAAAACCATGACCGTTGCTCCAGGCCACATACTAAAACCATGACCGTTGCTCCAGGCCACATACTAAAACCATGACCGTTGCTCCAGGTCATGTACCAAACACATGACCGTTGCTCCAGGCCACATACTAAAACCATGACCGTTGCTCCAGGTCATGTACTAAACACATGACCGTTGCTCCAGGCCACATACTAAACCCATGACCATTGCTCCAGTCCATGTACTAAACCCATGACCGTTGCTCCAGGCCATGTACTAAACACATGACCGTTGCTCCTGGCCACATACTAAAACCATGACCGTTGCTCCAGGTCATGTACTAAACACATGACCGTTGCTCCAGGCCACATACTAAAACCATGACCGTTGCTCCAGGTCATGTACTAAACACATGACCGTTGCTCCAGGCCACATACTAAAACCATGACCGTTGCTCCAGGCCATGTACTAAACCCATGACCGTTGCTCCAGGCCACATACTAAAACCATGACCATTGCTCCAGGCCATGTACTAAAACAATGACCGTTGCTCCAGGCCACATACTAAAACCATGACCGTTGCTCCAGGTCATGTACTAAACACATGACCATTGCTCCAGGCCACATACTAAAACCATGACCGTTGCTCCAGGTCATGTACTAAACACATGACCGTTGCTCCAGGCCACATACTAAAACCATGACCGTTGCTCCAGGTCATGTACTAAACACATGACCGTTGCTCCAGGCCACATACTAAACCCATGACCATTGCTCCAGTCCATGTACTAAACCCATGACCGTTGCTCCAGGCCATGTACTAAACACATGACCGTTGCTCCTGGCCACATACTAAAACCATGACCATTGCTCCAGGCCATGGACTAAAACCATGACCGTTGCCTTGCAGCAACATAAGCCGAAGAACCTGGCTGGACTGCCAGCAGTGTCTCACCGCCCACCCTCAACACCATCTTGGAGATGATCTCGGAAGAGAACACTGATGAGGCATCACAGCTATCACCCACACCATCCATCGACCCTCCATCCCATGGAGTAACCCAGCAGCTCATTAGCACCCGAAGGGAGGAGAATCTGATGGAGCACCTCCCCGGGCCTTCCACCCAGAGACCCTGGGAGTGACCAACCAATCTGAATCACTCCTTCCCGAGACCGGCGCAACTCTGGATCCTGAGCACGCTCTTCCTTAATTCCCTCCTGAACCACCACCTTCTCATCCGAGGACACGGGCCACTCTTCCAGGTCTTCCTGTTGAAGGTTGTTGCCTCCAGCAGAGCCCATGTAGGACACAGCAGACCACTACAAGAGATCCCCTGGGGACCTTACTGGAGGGCCCCATCGGACCTGTCCAGGCAGCAGAAATGTATCTTCAGGAGGCTGCTGCACCGCTCCATCACAGATGAAGTTGCACCATGAGCCTCGTGGTGCCGGGCCTCTGCAATGGCGGCTAATGGGCCCGCTAAATCCCGCCCAACATTCCTGCTCACGAACTGGAGGTTTCCTCCACCTTCAGCACAAGCGTTTCCTCTCTTCACGTGTCCTCCACTTGGTTTGTGTCTCAGACATAAATTAGTTTTCCTGAACGCTTGACATTTTCTATAGATCCATCCTTTGTTCCGACTGCTCGGTGTACACTGGTCATACGGTGATTCTGATTGCACAGTTTCTGACTGCATGTCTTGCTCTTCCTGTCAGCCTGTCACACCTGTGGCTCTCACAGGGCGGACCTCAATCTAGATGCCCCTTTCCCTCTTGTGCACAATCTTGTTCAGAGTTTAATTTATCTTTTGCTCCTAAAGTTTACTCTGTACCTTTTTGCAATTTAATATTCTTTACTTTTTAAATCTTGCTTTTGCTTCATGCGTGGCAGGAGTTGAAGACCGGGGAAGTTAGCGTGAAGTTATGTTAAGAGAGGAGCAGAAATACAGCTCAGGAAAGAGCATGTGCAGATGGTCGCGACACGCAAGTGATAAGAAATTATTAAAATTCAAGAATGCCAGAGTGCATCGGGTGGCACGGTGGCGCAGTGGTTAGCACTGCTTGCTGCAACACGGCGCCGAGGACCCGGGTTCGATCCCGACCCCGGGTCAGTGTCCCTGCGGAACTTGCACGTTCTCCCAGTGTCTGCGTGGGTCACACCCCCACAAAACCCTAAAAGATGTGCAGGGTAGGTGGATTGCCCCATGCTAAATTGCCCCTTACTTGGAAAAGAAAATTGGGCCTTTTAAATTTAAAAGAATGTCAGGGTGTGAAAAGCACTTGGTTCAAAAGGTCCCAGCAACAATGAGATAAGCATGGGACGGGACCATTTATGCCCATCTGAACAAGATCAGCTGTTGGTTCAACACCATATCCAATGCAGCATTTGCACAGTGCCAGCCTGGATTCCAGGTGCAGATCCCAATGGGGCTTGAACACACACAAGCGGGTCAAGCTCATGTTAGCAATGAGCCAGTGTGCAAAGTTGGACAATACCAGAGTATTATATTCAGAGACAAACGTTGAACAGCGGAGTGGTAGATCACACCTGACGCACCTTAGTTTTGTTTTATGCTGACCAAGATGCAAGTACATCAGAGATGAAAACCTTTTCTGTTTTTTTATTTAACAATGGAAGTTAGATAAAACTAAGCTAGGTACAAGAAAGCCAGGGATACACAATTGAAATCTCAAGCCTGATTGATTATAGACGAGGTGACCAAGTGTGTAGATGAGGGTAGTGCAGTTAATGTAGTTTACATGGATTTCAGCCCAGCATTTGACAAGGTCCACATGGGAGACTTATAAAGAAGGCAAATGAACATGGGATACAGGGGAACTTGATACGGTAGACTCAAAGCTGGCTGAGCTGTAGGAGACAGGGGGTGATAACAGGCGGCTGCTTTAGTGACTGGAAGCCGGTGTCCAGTGCCATACCACAGGGATCTGTGCTGGGTCCACTATTATTCTTCATTTATACAAATGACTTGGATGACGATGTGGGGAGTAGGATCAGTAAGTTTGCAGATGACAAAGATTGGCCGGGTGGTTAACAGTGAGGCTGAGAGTCTCGGCTTACAGGAAGATTATAGATGGGACAGTAAAATGGGCAGTAAAGTGGCAGATGGAATTTAATGCTGAAAAGTGAGAGGTGTTACACTTTGGAAGAATCATGTTGGAGTTGATGAGAACTTTGGTGAGGCCACAGCTGGAGCAGTGTGTGTAGTTCTGGTCGCCACATTATAGGAAGGATGTGATTGCACTGGAGGGGGTGCAGAGGCGATTCACCAGAATCTTGCCGGGGATGGAACATTTAAGTTATAAAGAGGCGAGGTTGGATAGACATGGGTTGTTTTCGCTGGAGCAGAGAAGACCGAGGGGTGACCTGATTGAGGTGTACAAGATTCTGAGGGGCATGGACAGGGTGAATAGGGAGCAGCTGTTTCCCTTAGTTGAAGGGTCGGTTGCGAGGGGACACAAGTTCAAGGCGAGGTGTGGGAGGTTCAGGGGGATTTGAGGAAAAGGTTTTTTTACCCAGAGGGTGGTGACGGTCTGAAACGCACGGCCTGGGAGGGTGGTAGAGGCGGGGTGACGGTCTGAAACGCACTACCTGGGAGGGTGGTAGAGGCGGGGTGACGGTCTGAAACGCACTGCCTGGGAGAGTGGTAGAGGCGGGTTGCCTCACATCCTTTAAAAAGTACATAGATGAGCACTTGGCACGTCTAAACATTGGCCAAGTGCTGGCAAATGGTGTTAGGATTGGCAGATCGGGTGCCTTTCATGCAGCGGTGCAGATTCGATGGGCCAAAGGGCCTTTTCTGCACTGTTTGTGATTCTGTGATCTGAACTTTAGAACAGTTCACCCCAAGTGTACCAGTTCTTCCTCCTCACATTTTCACCATGATTAGGATTTCATTAACTGGGAGCTTTAGTGCCACATTTTAGGGTGGCAGAGTGGTTAGCACTGCTGCCTCAATGCCAGGGATCCGGGTTTGATTCCAACCTCGGGTGACTGGGTGGAGTTTGCACTTTCTCCCATGGTCTGTGTGGGTTTCCTCCAGGTTCTCTGGATTCCTCCCACAGTTCAAAGGTGTGCAGGCTGGGTGGATTGGCCCCTGCTAAATTGTCCCTCGAGTGTCCAAAGGTTACGCGAGGTAATAGGGATCGGGCGGAGGATCGGGCCGAGGAAGGGTGCTCTTTCGGAGGGCCGGTGCAGAATCGATGGGCAGCATGGCCTCCTCCTGCACTGTAGGGCTTCTAGGATCTCCACACAAATTGGGGTAGTATGCACATTGAAAATGAAACAGAAAGTTTATGCCTGCGGTCTTACCTGATAACGGTAGGTACGAGTTCAGCGCAGAAAAAGATGCTGAGGTTTCCTACGGAATGGGATGCAAACATGCCCACAATGGAGAACACGATAGAAAACGGGGTCTGCAATTTTTTGACCAGATCTATAAGAGAGAATGTTTCATTCAGCAAGATCTCCTGGACATTAAGCATGCCATACATATACAATTTTGAATTACTCTTCCCAAGGTTACTTTCAGGACAGCAATAAAGTCACCAAAAAAAAATCAGACACTTGAAAAGAATCATCCACAATTTTCCAATTTCCTGAAGATGTGAAAATGAGATTGGCTTTAACAAAACTACAGCAAGGCCAATCAGCTGAGGTGATTCGAGGTTCCCTGACCCTAACTCCCACAGAATACTCAGTCCACCCTCAACCTCCTTCGTTCCAGTGAGAACAAACCAAGTTTATTCAACCTCTCCTCATAGCTAATGCCCTTCATACGAGGCAATATCCTGGTAAATCTCTTCTGCACCCTCTCTATAGCCTCCACATCCTTCTGGTAGTGTGGCGACCGGAATTGAACACTATACTCCAAGTGTGGCCTAACTAAGGTTCTATACAGCTGCAACATGACTTGCCAATTTTTATACTCAATGCCCCGGCCAATGAAGGCAAGCATGCCTTATGCCTTCTCGACTACCTTCTCCACCTGTGTTGCCCCTTTCAGTGACCTGTGGACCTGTACACCAAGATCTCTCTGACTGTCAATACTCTTGAGGGTTCTACCATTCACTGTATATTCCCTATCTACATTAGACCTTCCAAAATGCATTACCTCACATTTGTCCGGATTAAACTCCATCTGCCATCTCTCCGCCCAAGTCTCCAAACGATCTAAATCCTGCTGTATCCTCTGACAGTCCTCATCGCTATCTGCAATTCCATCAACCTTTGTGTCGTCCGCAAACTTACTAATCAGACCAGTTACATTTTCCTCCAAATCATTGATACATACTACGAACAGCAAAGGTCCCAGCACTGATCCCTGCGGAACACCACTAGTCACAGCCCTCCAATCAGAAAAGCACCCTTCCATTGCGTCATGAGAGTACCGTTAAGAAATGGATGTTTAAGCAATGTACCTTTAAGAAATGGAGCAGCTCATATTACTGAGTGATGTCAGAGTGTGGGTTGAGCTGGGTTTTTGGCTCAGCAATTTTGCAGTGTTTAGTTTCAGTTTGGAGGAAAAGAGCTTGGGTGCGTCTGTGTTTGCAGTGAGCTGGATCTGCTGTGATCTCTGCCATGAAAGAATATCTCTGAATCATTTGGGTGGTTTAAACTCATAATAGTAATGTCTCTAACCTGATGTGTTTCTGTTTAAAGGTGTTAAGTCTTTTGGAGGTTTGAAGGAACGTTTTGAGGGATTATTTGGTGTTGTATTATTTTCAGGGTTATCTTTGAAGTAAGGAGTTTAAGGGATCCAATGTTTATTTAAGAAGGTTAAATTGACTTCATGGAATAAACATTGTTTTGTGTTTAAAAACCCACGTGTCCATAACTGTAATACCACACCTGGGGAACAAGCCGTGTGCTTCAAAAGCAACAATACATTAAAGGGGGAGGTTGGTTGAACTCCATGATACATTTTGGGGTTCTGAAAACGCCGCTCCCATAATAATTGCTACTCTCTGCCTTCTATGACCTAGCCAGTTCTGTACCCACCTTGCCAGCTCATCCCTGATCCCATGTGACTTCACCTTTTGTACCAGTCTACCATGAGGGACCTTGTCAAAGGCCTTACTGAGGTTCATATAGACAACATCCACTGCCCTACCTGCATCAATCATCTTTGTGACCTCTTCGAAAAACTATATCTTTAGTGAGACACTACCTCCCCTTCACAAAACCGTGCTGCCTCTGGCGAATACGACCCCTTGCTTCCAAATGGGAGTAGGTCCTGTCTTGAAGAATTCTCTCCAGTAATTTCCCTACCACTGACGCAAGGCTCACTGGCCTGTAGTTCCCTGGATTATCCTTGCTACCCTTCTTAAACAAAGGAACCACATTGGCTATTCTCCAGTCCTCCGGGACATCACCTGAAGACAGTGTGGATCCAAAGATTTCTGTCAAGGCCTCAGCAATTTCCTCTCTTACCTCCTTCAGTATTCTGGGGTAGATCCCATCAGGCCCTGGGGACTTATCCACCTTAATATTTTTCCAAGACGCCCAACACCTCGTGTTTTTGGATCTCAATGTGACCCAGGCTATCTACACACCCTTCTCCAGACTCAGCATCCACCAATTCCTTCCCTTTGGATACAGATGCAAACTATTCATTTAGTACCTCGCCATTTCCTCTGGCTCCACACAGATTCTACCCCCTGTCCTTCAGTGGGCCAACGTCTTGCCTTTTATGTACATATAAAAAGCCTTGGGATTTCCCTTAAACCTATTTGCCAGTGACTTTTCGTGAGCACTTTTAGCCCTCCTGATTCCTTTCTTAAGTTCCTTCCTACTTTCCTTATATTCCACACAGGCTTTGTCTGTTCGCAGCCTTCTAGCCCTGACAAATGCTCCTTTTTCTTTTTGACGAGGCCTACAATATCCCTCATTATCCAAGGATCGCGAAATTTGCCATATTTATCCTTCTTCCTCACAGGAACATGCCTGAACATAGAACATAGAACGATACAGCGCAGTACAGGCCCTTCGGCCCTCAATGTTGCACCGACATGGAAAAAAAAACTAAAGGCCATCTAACCTACACTATGTCCTTATCATCCATATGCTTGGATTATTGCCATTACAGAGACCTGGTTGAGGGAAGGACAGGATTGGATAATGGCAACAACATCATAATTTCAAGTACTAATCCAAACTAATCAAACCCACGTATCCACCCTATACCCGTAACCCAACAACCCCCCCCCCCTTAACCTTACTTTTTGGGACACTACGGGCAATTTAGCATGGCCAATCCACCTAACCTGCACATCTTTGGACTATGGGAGGAAACCGGAGGAAACCCACGCACACACGGGGAGGACGTGCAGATTCCGCACAGACAGTGACCCAGCCGGGAATCGAACCTGGGACCCTGGAGCTGTGAAGCATTTATGCTAACCACCATGCTACCGTGCTGCATCTCACCCTGACAACCCAAAGATGTGCAGGGCATGTGGATTCTCGGCCATACTAAATTGTCCCTTA